>NC_043009.1:59129066-59141566 GCF_006345805.1 Octopus sinensis
ATATATATATATATAATATATATATATATATATTACATACATATATATATTATAGTATATATATATATATATATATATATATATATACATATTGATAATACACACACAAATACTCGCGTCCATGTCAACATGTGTTTCCGAGTTATACCGGGAAGTAGCTGATTAAACCTAGGGAACGCATACTGAGAAACTGATCTCTGGGGAGATCTCTGATCTCTGAGGAATGTTACTTGTGGCCCTTTCTATTAGACCTGACGTCCATCCGACACATTTCTGACAGCTCTTTTTGGTTTTTACATAATTTTGTTCACTATCATGGTATACTACAAGATGATCCTTTGGTAAAAGTCTCTTTCTAAAGGTGGGGCAATGGGACCATGAAAATGGTGTGTCTTGATTGCGTGGCTAATAAATTTCAATCAACAATATTATTTTCTACTCTAGGCACAAGGCCCGAAATTTTGGGAGGCGGGACCAGTCGATTAGATCCACCCCAGTATGCAACTGGTACTTAATTTATCGAACCCGAAAGGATGAAATGCGAAGTTGACCTTGGCGAAATTTGAACTTAGAACGTAAAGTCAGATGAAATACCTATTTCTTTTCTACCCATAAGGGGCTAAACACAAAGAGGACAAACAAGGACAAACAAGGGGATTAAGCCGATTATATCGACCCCAGTGCGTAACTGGTACTTACTTAATCGACCCCGAAAGTATGAAAGGCAAAGTCGACCTCGGCGGAATTTGAACTTAGAACGTAAAAGGCAGATGAAATACCTATTTCTTTACTGCTCACAAGGGGCTAAACACAGAGAGGACAAACAAGGACAGACAAACGAATTAAGCCGATTATATCGACCCCGGTGTGTAACTGCTACTTAATTTATCGACCCCGATAAGGATGAAAGGCAAAGTCGACCTCGGTGGAATTTGAACTCACAACGTAACGGCAGACGAAATACGGCTACGCATTTCGCCCGACGCGCTAACGTCTCTGCCAGCTCGCCGCCTTATATCTGCCATTATATTATTTGATTCACACTTCCCTTTTCCGCTAAGTGATATTTTTAATGATACTTAGAAGTTCCGAGTGTTACTGATTTCAATTTCCCTCTTCAACATAGACATAAGGACATTACTTAATAGGAATAACCTTATAGTAAGTTACAGTTGCATCGCTGTGATGAAAAAATAATTTATAATCCTTCTAAATTAACTGAGAAATACTGTTTCCAGTATTAGTAACATGTGTACACTAAATCAGCCATACAATATTGAAGGATCTCTCTCTCTCTCTCTCTCACCTATATATATAATATATATATAATATATAATATATATATATATATATATAAAGTACAATCATCACGTAAGTGACTAAGGGTGCAAATCATCACCAGCATTGCTAGATTGCTAGAAACAAGAGTCAAAACAACTCTACGCCACGAGCAAGCACTTATCTAATGACTAACAAGAGAGACAAGCTCGCTAACACAAGTCAGATTGAGCCAGATCATCGATGATTTCGGATTTGATTAATCCTCATCAGCGACACTAACTGAGTTGCCACAGGCTAAACTTAAGTCGCCTAGTTGTCATTTAATAGAAAATACCACAGTAATCAGAGACTGATTCCGTAAAATGGTAAATTGAAAAATATAAATTATTAAAGTGGCTATTCGCAATTTACAACCAAAAGGCACAAGTACAAACATCACTACAGTATACACACACACACACACACACCCCACACGCACACACACACACACACACACACACACACACACACACACACACACACACACACACATATATATATATATATATATATTGTATTATAATATATCAAAATAATATTTTATTTTCAGATCTGAAGCGATAATTTGGAAATAGAAACCTTTCGCGTTTGTTTGTATATATCCTATGTAATATATATATATATATATATATATATATTATATATTATATATATATAGAGAAGAGAGAGAGAGAGAGAGAGAGACATACCCGAAGAAAGCATGAATAGTGTGTGACAGCACTATTTTTCTGTAATGGTTATTATATTTGGACAGCTGTACTTTAGTCGTACAACTTCAATTTAGACATATGAATGACGTTTTTTTACAAGGTTGTCCAAATGCATCTGGTTGGTGTCGTAAGAACTGGAATAGAAATGGGATTTATGTAAAGTATAGATAACTCACATACCATTATAATACCCTTCTTAGGAAATGTCTGCTATCTAAACGTCAGATCTGGAATTCTAATAACGTGTCGCCACTTTCATTGGTACTTATACTAAAATACAATATATTTCCATCAAATGTTTCACACGCCTCTTACAACTATATCTTGACTTTCTACATAACTGAGTGGTTTTCTGTATTATCGTATTCCAGAACGCTCCATGCGCAATGCTTAGTAATGAAGTAGATGTAATCATTTGCCCGTGTGCATATATCCACATATCCACACATGTGTGTATGTAGATGTATATATGTTCATACATGCATATATTTCAATACTGTGATATTTTCCCATCTATTGCACATGTGAATTCTGCTTCATTTTCTTTTAATATTTTCCCTTTAGTTCCACTGCGCGGCACATTGGGCAAAGGATTTGTATTAAAGCCAGCGACCTACTAGGGTTTTGTGAGTGAATTTCTTTGACGAAAACTCTTGCTTACCAACCACATACTTCTGGGTTCCTTCCCACTGCGCGGCACCTTGGGCAAGTGTCTTCTACTATAGCCTCGGGCCGACCAAAGCCTTGTGGGTGGATATGGCAGACGGAAACTGAAAGAACCCATCCTATACATATATATATAATATATATATATATATATATATATATATATATATATATTATATATATAGATGTACGTTTATGTATGTATGTATGTATGTATGTAGGTATGTATGCATGTATGTATGTGTGTGTATATGTTTATGTGTCTGTGTTTGTCCCCACCAACATCGCTTGACATCCGATGCTGGTGTGTTTACGTCCCCGTAACTTAGCGGTTCGGCAAAAGACGGCGATAGAATAAGTACTAGGCTTCCAAAGAATAAGTCATGGATGGGGTCGATTTGCTCGACTAAGGGCGGTGCTCCAGCATAGCCGCAGTCAAATGCCTGAAACAAGTAGAAGAGTAAAAAACGTAAAAATAGTATAATAAATATCTGCGCTCCTCGCCACGGCCATTGTTATATATTTCTCTTACACTTCATCCTCACAACTGCTTTAAATTAACTTCGACATTTTGTCCGCGAATAATACTATTTCTCATTTATTTTGTAATTTTTCAATAATTTACTGTAAATATAACAAGTTACGTCCCTCTCTACACACCCCAGTCTGCCCCACATTAGGATATAGTCTGAAATACGTTGAAAGAAAATTTTTTTATGATTGTTTAATTAATTACAAGCTTAATATCTTGATTGCATATGAAACTTTTTCGATATTTATTCTATAAACGAACACATAAATGAGTGTATGTCTGTGTATATGTGTGTGTATATCTACATAATTACATGTGTCTGTGTGTGTGTGTGTGTGTGTGTGTACACAGGGTTGGCCAAAATACACCTGGCAGTAAATCAAAACCATTTAATTCGAAGATTTATTTATGATTAACGCTGAATGAATTGAATAAAGGCATCAAGATATGAAACATCATGAAACTTGTGGAAAACTGAAGTCCTTCTTGAGGGACACATTTTCCCATTCGAGCCAATAGAGAATTACAGATAATATTTATGGAATTTTGATTCACTTTGAGGAGCTTAATACTGCTGCCACCCAGATCCCGGCGGTTAGTATATTCTTTCCACTCAGATTCATTTCCGGGTGGCAAACTGAAGACCCAAGCCCTCGTTTACTTCTTCCCACAATAAGTGGGAAGGAACCAAAATTTCCTTGCCCTCCAAGAGCTAGCTCGCACATTTGCAAGCTTTTTCGGGGACCGTTGCATATTTGATCCCCCGAGCGATAAACTTAATGGTTGGCATATAATCTGCCAGCTCTTTTTCAATCATTTCTTTCTGGAAGACGGCTAGGGTGAGTAAGTTCTCAACACCACCGTCTTCCTTTCAAATTCTTCTAACCATTTTTGGGGAGGTATTATTTCTCATTCTGTACATGTTTTTTTTACCATGTGAAAAATTAAAAGTTCTAAAGACAGTCTACAAATAAAGAAAAAGCAAAAATAAAGTCTTAACAAAAATGAATAAAAAATAAAATAAACAGCTCGATATAGTGTTTTACAAATGAAAGACAGAAGAAGAAAACCAGAGTTCAAAATACAGCAGAAACAAATATGTTTTGGCCATACGGTTCTCCCAGCCTTCACAGTATTTTCTCAATTCTTGTCCAATTCCTGGAAATTGTCTTTTTTTTCTTCAAAAAAAAAAAATTCCACGAAGTTACAGGTTAAATTGGAGGCGGAACACACCTCCAAACACAATTCTCACTATTAAGTGGGTAAAACACACTGCTCTACCGCAGGCAGACCGATAGCTTAGAATCCAGTGAGGACTCCTTGCTTGTACAAAAAAATAAATCTCACAAACAACGGACCCCACTGGACCCAAAATGCAAAAAATCTTACAGTAGAGCCTCTTTCAATTACAATTTTCGTCCGCTGCACACTAGCATAACGACTTCCAAAAGTGATTGAAGAACACTGAATTACCGGAACCGGAAGCGAGCTTCTCACAACACAACAACGTTTGTATATATATATATATATATATATTTATAAATACGTATATATATACATGTATGTATGTATGTACATATATATATATATTGTATATATATATGTATATATATATACATATGTATATATATGTATATACATATGTATATATGTATATATATATATAGTGTGTGTGTGTATATATATATGTATACATCTATACACATATACATATACACACATATATAAAGAGCAATTATCAATTGGGGAAGGGACTCAATAGAAAAGCTAAGTCCTATTGTTTGCTAAGCTGGATTTTACTGGCGTCGAAGTTTTGAGAAACTGCTTCTGGTAATATTCTGAAAAAAAAAACATTTTCATTCCATGTATCTCATAAACACACGAGCGTAAACGCACGCACCACACACACACACACACACACACACTCACACACACACACAAATGAACATAAACACACCCGACACGTATACACACGCATACCTATACATATATGTGACCGTGTCTAACTATGGTTAGTTGTGTGTGTGCGTGTGTGTTTGTGTGAGTGCGTGCTATATATGTAATTGTAAGTGTGTGTGTGTGTGTGTGTGTGTGTTGAACGTGTGCATGTGTGTGTATTTACACATATGTACATATATTCTAACCTACTATTTACTATATTGATCAAGTTTTTCCTTATATACATTATTCATTCAGTTGACTAAGAAAATAATTTGTTTCGAGGATTAGGCTTGCGTGTGTTTGTGTGTATGTGTGTGTATGTATATGTGCGTGCCTGCGCGGGCGTGTGTGTGAATAGTTCTGAGCAATATTTGTGCCCCTCGCTAATTTAAATAATACATTTTGTTACGCAGAAAAGGAGAAACCTTAGATATCTGAAAAATCTACCTCCGACGAATGACTCTAACGGTCGAAATATCACACTTCCTGTGGGCCTCGTTTATAAATAATTCATTGAAATTTAACAGCTTTTCGCATGTAATCACCTGGTGCTCCTGTTTCGACCACAAGCATTCAAGGTGATCTGATCAGCGGAACAGAGTGTTCGTGAAATTAATTTACAGGTGCCTGAGCACTCTAAGACAAGCATGCCCTAACGGGGTTCTCAGGGAGATTCAGAATGAGACATAATGTGAAAAGCTGGACACTTTGAAATACCAGCACTATTCATTTTTGCCATCTATATGGACTGAGGAAGGTAAAATAAAATATCTTGCCTAAGGACACAACGCGCCGCCTGAAATCGAACGTGCAGCTTAACATATCGAGTATCGATTACCCTACCCTTGAGCCACACGTCTAAACTTTGCATGTAGTAATTCCTGAATATAGAATATAGAGACCATCACTACTGTCTTCTTAGTGGACTGCGTGACTTGTTAAGGTACAGCATTTTGGCTACTGTGAATATGAACTACAGAAAATCAGAATTATAAAGAACTTTTGAAAACGTTCTAAAGATCGCAAGAATAAGCACTGCCTGTGTATAATCAAAATTTTATTTCTGAAAGAGCAAATTCACCTTGTCACAAGGATTGGTGGCTGCTATAATTCCTACCATCGATGTTGTTCTGTATCAAGTCAGCAGTGAACCTGCAACCTATGTCTGTTATTTCTTCCTGCTTTTTTTTTATTTCCGATATATTGTATCTAGGACTAACTAGGACTCAACCGATTCTTTCATGTTTTTTTTTCTTAAGAAACGGCTGGGTCTGATGAGGTTTGATGTAACGGAAAATGTGAATCATATTCCGGGTGGTTAAAGTAACCGCGTAGGAGCTCTTCTCCCGACTAGGGAGGTCTGGTAATATCGTGTAAACATTCGATTGCTCAACCACGAAATGAGACGAGTGGCTGCAAAAGTTTAGACACTGGCGTTCTGGCACAGTTAATATTACACGTTTTAAGACAGTATTTTAGGCACTAGAGACAAACACACACACACACTCACACACACACACAAAACCAAACATAAACACACCCGACACGTATACACACGCATACTATACATATATGTGACCGTGTCTAACTATGGTTAGTTGTGTGTGTGCGTGTGTGTTTGTGTGAGTGCGTGCTATATATGTAATTGTAAGTGTGTGTGTGTGTGTGTGTGTGTGTTGAACGTGTGCATGTGTGTGTATTTACACATATGTACATATATTCTAACCTACTATTTACTATATTGATCAAGTTTTTCCTTATATACATTATTCATTCAGTTGACTAAGAAAATAATTTGTTTCGAGGATTAGGCTTGCGTGTGTTTGTGTGTATGTGTGTGTATGTATATGTGCGTGCCTGCGCGGGCGTGTGTGTGAATAGTTCTGAGCAATATTTGTGCCCCTCGCTAATTTAAATAATACATTTTGTTACGCAGAAAAGGAGAAACCTTAGATATCTGAAAAATCTACCTCCGACGAATGACTCTAACGGTCGAAATATCACACTTCCTGTGGGCCTCGTTTATAAATAATTCATTGAAATTTAACAGCTTTTCGCATGTAATCACCTGGTGCTCCTGTTTCGACCACAAGCATTCAAGGTGATCTGATCAGCGGAACATAGTGTTCGTGAAATTAATTTACAGGTGCCTGAGCACTCTAAGACAAGCATGCCCTTAACGGGGTTCTCAGGGAGATTCAGAATGAGACATAATGTGAAAAGCTGGACACTTTGAAATACAAGCACTATTCATTTTTGCCATCTATATGGACTGGAGGAAGGTAAAATAAAATATCTTGCCTAAGGACACAACGCGCCGCCTGAAATCGAACGTGCAGCTTAACAATCGAGTATCGATTACCCTAACCCTTGAGCCACACGTCTAAACTTTGCATGTAGTAATTCCTGAATATAGAATATAGAGACCATCACTACTGTCTTCTTAGTGGACTGCGTGACTTTGTTAAGGTACAGCATTTTGGCTACTGTGAATATGAACTACAGAAAATCAGAATTTATAAAGAACTTTTGAAAACGTTCTAAAGATCGCAAGAATAAGCACTGCCTGGTGTATAATCAAAATATTTATTTCTGAAAGAGCAAATTCACCTTGTCACAAGATTTGGTGGCTGCTATAATTCCTACCCATCGATGTTGTTCTGTATCAAGTCAGCAGTGAACCTGCAACCTATGTCTGTTATTTCTTCCTGCTTTTTTTTTATTTCCGATATATTGTATCTAGGACTAACTAGGACTCAACCGATTCTTTCATGTTTTTTTTCTTAAGAAACGGCTGGGTCTGATGAGGTTTGATGTAACGGAAAATGTGAATCATATTCCGGGTGGTTAAAGTAACCGCGTAGGAGCTCTTCTCCCGACTAGGGAGGTCTGGTAATATCGTGTAAACATTCGATTGCTCAACCACGAAATGAGACGAGTGGCTGCAAAAGTTTAGACACTGGCGTTCTGGCACAGTTAATATTACACGTTTTAAGACAGTATTTTAGGCACTAGAGACAAACACACACACACACTCACACATATGTACGATAGAAATGTACATATAAAAATAGATAGATAGATAGATAGATAGATAGATAGATAGATAGATAGATAGACAGACAGATAGATAGATAGATAGATAGATAGATAGATAGATAGATAGATAGATAGATAGATAGATAGATAGATGAAGCTAGCGAGAGAGAGAGCGAGAGAAAGAGAGAGAGAGACACACAGACAGAGATAGAGTGAGAGAGAGAGGGGACAAGAGAAATATAAAAGTGTCCGATGTATAAAAAAATCAGCGGCGAATTAGCGACACCAAACTTGATAGACCGACATTTCAATCAGAAAATGTTCATCGCTCAGTAACTTAGAACATTTTCAGGCAAATAAGGAACGAGGTCAATAATTTTGAAGAGTGAGGGTTAGTGAATACCATAGTATTTGATTTTTGCTCTATTTAGTCGATTGTGAAAGAGTAGAAAAAAAAACGTTGATCGCAGAACCTTTAAATTGAAACCTGAAAGCAGAGGAGAAAAAAAAAATTGTCGAAAAATCTTTGGGGGAGAGACGCTTCAACGGTTCAGGCAGTTTGCAGACCAGGAAACCTCGTGTAAATATGAAGTTATAAATGTTATCATGTCATAAATATATAACATGTTATATTTTATTATGATCTCTATTTACAGTCAAGAGAACTGAGACCATATCCTGTTAAGTATCGTTACAATGTGTACAGTGCAGTCGTGCTGATGTGATATGGCAAACCGTTCGTCCTTTAAGCAGTTGATCATAAGATAATCTATTCCCTCAAACAGCTGACACTTTGCAGTAATAAACACTGTTTAGTGACGAGTGGTTTACTTCTTTATAATCTGAGGACTTACATAAGGATTTAAGTTTTTGTCTCAAACGTTTATTGGAGAGAATTTTGTAGAAATAGAGATTAACTTCTGATAGACAATATGGCCGCCGTTTCAATTTTCAGTTGACGGAAAACCACACTTTACAACTTGCATGATTGCTGTTGTTGTTGATGTTGTAGTTGAGGCTGCTACTGCTGCTGTTTTTATTGCCCTTAGTCTTGATCAATTTCAGTGACGCAGATTTATAATCAAAGACATTCCAACCATGACCATGACGTTTATTCAGTCATATCTGTACCAAGCTACATTATCTTAAACATCATTATTGAAAACATCCTCACCTTTTTCATATATATCCAAAACAGAAAGAAAGTACATGAATCAAAATGGCTGTCGTACCGTTTTGCAAACTAAATAAGAGAACCGTAACTTTGTTTCTTCTTCCTTTTTCCAGAAAGTTGATTCGATGCACACGCTTCCCTATTGACAATTAATGAATTGAGGACGAAACTATATCTACGTGATATCACAACTTGCTAGAAATTTCAGACCAATGTGTCTTAAATCATAGTGTAACTTATTTTTGAAAAGAAGGATAGATGGAATGGTGCAGAGCAAGATGAAAAATTAAGCATCTCTAAAGCTTGGATGGTCATGGATGGAATTATTTTCATCATCATAGGTCTGCATTATGAGGGCTGACTTTGTATGAAACAGCCATAGAAATAACAACACCCACTTCTAGAGTTCGTGACCGGGATTAAATTGTAGATATCAATATTAATTTAAAACCTAGGATGACCTTGTGAAATAAAGGTCGTGAGTAGCAAAGTCGATAAAACATTGAAATGAATAACATAATTTATTTATTCCTACTCTCGGCACTCTGAGTTCGAATCCCACCGAGGTCAGTTTTTTTGCTGCGATATTTCTCGGACAGTAAACAACTAAAATATCAGTCAAAATATTTTTCTTCTTTTTCTTCTTCCTTCTGCTCTTTCTTTCTCCTCTCTTCCTTCTTCCCGTTCACCTTCATCATCTCCACATTCTCCTTCACCTTCTTTTCACTCTCTTTTTATGCTACCTTTTTCTTTCTCTGTCTCTCTTCTCTCCCTCTCCTCCTCCTTCTCTCTCATTCTTCTTCTCCCCCCCTTCTCTCTCCCTCTATTCCAGTCTGCAACGTTGCGCCATGCGAAATGTCGCAAAGGACCGCTAATAGTCTCCCATTCGCCAGAAATGGAGTCGCAATAAATGATTGTCTGAAAGCATTTCTCATAGAATCACTTTATATGTTACTGGAATTATCTGACAACGGAGCGATGCGCAATACGGTGCCAAACGGAAATAGAGAAGAAAGAAGAAGAAAGAAGACATACTGTTGAAATTTAAACGGTTTCAGGTATATTGCCACCCGAGAATTTAAATAATTAATGAAAGAATATACTTTATAATATTAAGTTTTCTCTTGTTAGGTTCAGGACTAAATGTTGCTCGGTTGAACGGAGATATGGGTGTTTGATTCTCTTTCACTCTCCACCATCCCCTCTCAACTGTCTCTCACTATTTCTCTCTCTCTTTCTCTCTCTTTCTCTCTCCCAGCTATCTTATTCCTAACGGTTTTGTGACTATAATTACCATTAATACATTGGGGGCGATTCAGTAGGCTATCTACCCCATCGCCGGTGAAAATTTTGGCCTCCTTCCGAATCAGAAGAAATCAATATTTTTCTAAATTCTAGACAGATATTTGGCCTCTAGTTATTGATGAAATAAACTCTATGTATTATTCATTGCATAAATATAGAGGACATTGAATGTAAAAACCGGTGGAGCAACAGATAAACATTCTTGTGCTATTTTTAGTTACAGCTTCTTATGTTCGGAATTCTTCGTTCAAATCCTGTTCAGGCTTTATAAAATATACCATCTGTCTCATGCGCTCAGTAATTTCTGATATTAAGGCGTTGATTAAGAAGGCGAACTGGCATTTCATTCCTTGTTTTGGTCTCGGTTCAAATTCCGCCGAGGTCGATTTTGCCTTTTATCCTGTCAGGTTCGATAAATTAATTACCAGTTGAACACTGTGGCGGGTAGGGGGGCAATGTACTCGACTTAACCTCTCCCCAAAACCTACTGGTCTTGTGCCAAAATTTGAACCCAATATTAAGACGGCGTTCTGGAAGAATCTTTAGTATACCGGGGAAAATGCATTGCGGCATTACGTCCGTCTTCATGGTCAGAGTTCAGATTCCCGCAGCGTCAAATTTGCTTTTCATCTTTTCAGGGTCGATAAAATATGTACTAGTTGGGTACCGAGATTGATGTAATCGACATACTCTTCCTCTGAAATTGCTGGCCTTGTGCTAATATTTGAAAACAATAATTTGTAATATCGTTTACTTTCGAGACGGTGAACTGACAAATCTTTAGTACGTGGGGTAAAATGCTTAGCAGTATTTCGTCTGCCTTTACGTTGTGAGTTCAAATTCTGCCAAGCTCGACTTTGACTTACATCTTTTCGGGGTCCATTAATCCATGAAGCGTTAGGATTAGCACTTATATAGCATGGACTGCTGAGCACATTTTATGAAAATGAGACTGCCATACACACATAAAGAACAAAAAATAGTTAAAATATCTTCTTGGTATATAATGGTGGAAAGTTTTACAACATCTGAAAAATAATTAGCTGAACTATTAGTCCTCTTGCATTCTGAGGAGTAACGGAGCGTTTGGGTGATATTAGACTCCAACAAACGCCCATAAAGTGAATGCATCTACCTGGGCCAAGATCGTGGCCTGTCAACTTGTGACTGACGGTCAAGATCGTCGCCCGTCCCGCTTTGTATTAATAAAGAACCAACTGATCAATGGAGTCCACCACAATCCCCTGAAAATTGCCTTCATTGGGCCAAAATTTGTAACTAATATTACAAAACCTCAAACTTTTGCTTCCCATCTAAGAAATCTCTGTTAGACTAACGTACGTACAGTGGCGTTAGAAAGAGCAGATAAATGCATAAGGTAATTGCATTTAAGTATTGACTTAAATCTCAAGGTAGTTCAAATTGCTTTTAATCCTTTCGGATTCAGTCATTTAGTGATCCTAAACAATATTTGCTCTTGTGCAAATAATTGCATCAGGGTTTGTCACAATTTTACGAAATATATCAGGAAAGTTAGCAATTTTAGGAAAGGAGAAATTCTATCACATTCACCTCATAACTTGACTAGTACTTTCTATTATCCACACCATTGAACTCATACATATAGTGTTGGCTGTGTTGTTCTATCTTCCTCCCCACTGCATGGCACCTTCACAGGTACCTTCCACTATAGCTTCGGACTGACAAAAGCCTTGTGAGTTGATTTAGTGAACGGAAGCTGAAAGAATCCCGTTGTGTGTGTGTGTGTATATATATATATATATATATATATACGTTTCACTCACAATGTATT
>NC_043009.1:59146566-59154066 GCF_006345805.1 Octopus sinensis
TAATATATATATATATATATATATATATATATAGATATATTATATATACATACATATAATTTAATCAATATGTATATTTAGCATTTACATACATCTATAAATATACATACCCACATTCGTATACATATTTATATATGTTGTGAGGGAGGGAGAGAGAGATAGAGAAAGAGAGAGGGAGAGAAAGAGCTAATGACGTAACTGTTTTGATACAGAGACACATGTGGATGTATATGCGCATATATATTTACTTTTGCGTATATATAAATATGTGAGGATGTGTATGCGTGCGTTTCTTGACTTTGTTTTGAAACCATCTGATGGTAGTATGTATTTTGATAGGGGGGAGAGGAGAGAGGAGAAGAAAATGAGAAGGCGGAGAAGGAAAATTAATAGAAGTTCGTAAATACGATAATAGCGGGAGGAAAAGAAGGAAAGTGACTCGAGTGATTGAGTGAATGAGTGAGTGAGTGACTGTGTGACTGAGTGACTGGGTAAGTGAGTGAGTGACTGGGTAAGTGAGTGAGTGAGTGAGTGACTGGGTGAGTGAGTGAGAGAGTGTGTGTGTTGTGTGTGTGTGTGAGTCAGTCAGTCAGTCACTTCGTTAGGGAGTGTGTTAGGGAGAAAGAGAAGGGGAGGAGGGAGAGAGAGCGGGGGGAGAGGGAGGGGAGTCAGAGAGAGGAGGGAGAGAGTGAAAGAGAGAGGTGGAAGGATGAAGAGAGGGAGGCAACGAGGGAAAGGGAGAGGGCGCAATGGAAGAAGGCTAAGAAACGTATGGTGGGACGAAGGGACGGGTGGATTGATGGAGTGTATGTGCATGAGTGGAGTTTTGATTGATTGATTGATTGATTGATTGATTGATTGAGTGAGTGAGTGACTGAGTCTTACAATCTCATACACGACTTCACATTTATTTCGTAGTTGGCGGAGTTTGCAAGAGTGTGTGTGTGTGTATGTGTGTGTGTGTGAATGCGTAACTGAGTGTGTTAGTGATTAACTGAGTGAGTGAGAAAGATATAGTGAAGTAATGTGTGAGATTCAGTTGGTGATAGGAAAAAATAGGGATGTTTTCATAGACAGAATATTTAATGCACCGAAGAAGAGAGATAAATAGCATAGACAGGATTTAGGTCAAATATGAAATTATTTATTTATAATATATAGTAATTTATGAACTATTGTAATGGATTATGCTAATGTCTTTCTTTTACGTGATGGTTAAGGAGTTGATTTTGGAAAATACAAGAAGTTAATCACATGAAATGAATATCGAAAGGTACTTTTTACTGCAAACACCGCAAACTTTTATGGAGGATATCACCGCCACATTGAAAAAAAATAGGCGTAGGAGTGGCTGTGTGGTAAGTAGCTTGCTTACGAACCACATGGTTCCGGGTTCACTTGGGCAAGTGTCTTCTACTATAGCCTCGGGCCGACCAAAGCCTTGTGAGTGGATTTGGTAGACGGAAACTGAAAGAAGCCCGTCGTATATATATATGTATATATATATATATATATATGTGTGTGTGTGTGTATGTGTGTATATGTTTGTGTTTGTTCCCCCCAAATCGCTTGACAACCGATGCTGGTGTGTTTACGTCCCCGTAACTTAGCGGTTCGGCAAAAGAGATCGATAGAATAAGTACTAGGCTTACAAAGAATAAGTCCTGGGGTCGATTTGATCGACTAAAAAGGCGGTGCTCCAGCTTGGCCACAGTGAAATGACTGAAACAAGTAAAAGTGTAAAGAGTACCCGTTACGTTAAATAAGCAGCCGGCTACATAACAAAAGGGAAACGAAAAAAGGTTTCGTTAGCAAATTCGATGAAATATTTCAGTACAGACAACGCCAGAGGGAAGCGTAGGAAATGATGCAGTGTGTAATACAGGAACAGATTAGAACATTCCGGCTTGGAATTGGACAAGAGCGAGTACAAACAACCAATCAGAGCAGGTCATTAAGGATTTTGGTCATATTCAAGCAAATCCCTTAAATGATGCCAAAGAGGGATTGGCATCGATGCTAAGCTCCGTGAGGGACTAACACTGACAACTGTGGATTAGCAGGAAAATTCAAGGCGTGATGTTATCAGAATAGTTTTGATTTTCCTGGTCCATTGAGTAAATCCAAGTGCTTCGTATACTGCTGTGAAAGATAAAGGGATTAGGAAAGTGAGCGAAGAAGATTTTATGAATGTGATATTGCGTGTAGCTATACTTCACACGAATTGGGCTGTAAAACTTCAATTATCTCCAACATCGCTGATAGAATCGTTGAGATGAGAAAATATTATACTGTTGGATTCTGAGGGATCAAATTTCCGTTCGTATCAATCTGTAGTTTTGATACAAAGGAAACTGAGTTGGAGAAACGTTGTTGAAATAGCGGAGACCAGCCTGGAAAGGAACGAGTTAACTGGATATAAACATGATACCCCAATTAGAGTGGTACAAATGCAAAGAAGAGGCATCTCTTCAGAATTACAAAAGAAAACTGGATATTGTAACGAGAGTAAATTTACCAAATTACAGAAGCAGATCCAGAAACAAAAATGATACAGTTAGGAATTTAATGTAGATGGGCCTCAAAAGAAGCCGCAGAGAGAAGAAATCTATCGGGGGTGTATGAAGAATAGAACCATCCAGTGTTCGATTCTTCGTGAGATCATACTGTAAGTTTTATTTCTGGCTAATATTAAATAATAGCCAGGATCGACATCCTCTAGTAATACACGGCCCGCATGTATTACTAGAGAATCTTCTGACAGCCTCCCTAACAAAATATGCATAGTGACACATCCAAGATTGAAAATTCGTGCTAATGCACAAGATTAACGACTCAGAATCAGTAAGTCAATAAGAATCCAGATTAGGCTGAATATAATGCTTTTGTATAGGCAAAAGGACAAGCTCCAGGTTTCTGAATAGTGTTTATCATTTCAAAGTACGAGTAGTGTTAAAGAAGGCGTTTTTACGGTCAAGCTTTATTGCAATGTTAAACTATGTTCTGATTTTCTCTTGTCTTGTCTTGAGACAGCATTCACCTGGGGTGGGTTGAGCTGGCTTAATTCATCCTCAATGCTGCATCACTCACAAACACCGACCAGGCCTGGCGATTTGAGGTTAAAGACCGCGTGATCTCCAACCACTCCTTATTCCAGCGGCGAACGCCGTAGACATGGGGGCCTAGGTTGGGTTCCAGATCAGCCTTGACTGTCATCAGCCAGGTTTTTCGTTGTCCAACACATCGCTTTCACCAACCCTGAAGGGGTGCTGGGGCAACTGCTTCTGATTTTCTGATAGAGTTTAACCTCAGAATATTAAATGCTCTGCGATTATATAGTTAACAGTTCCTTGGGAAGACAATTAAGAATTTGGTACAGAAAAAGAAGGCTTTAAAAAATAATTGAGGCACGAAGATGACAGTGTTCAATATTTCTGGTGAAAGAAAGTGTGTTCTTAGTAATATATGCAATATTCTGGCTAGCCAGAATGGACATGAGGAGAAAAACCAAAGAAGTAGAGGATCAACTGAAGAGAGATGCAAACAATGTCTCGTAATGGATAAAGCCAATATATGTAGACGTAAGACTAAAGCTGAGAGTTCAAATTCGCACTGATTATTAAAATGATAAATACCAGGCTACAAGGCGGCGAGCTGGCAGAACCGTTAGCACGCCGGGCGAAATGCTTTGCAGAATTTCGTCCGTCGCTGCGTTCTGAGTTCAAATTCCGCCGAGGTCGACTTTACCTTTCATCCTTTTGGGGTCGATAAACTAAGTACCAGTTACGCACTGGGGTCGATGTAATCGACTTAATCCGTCTGTCTGTCCTTATGTGTCTCCTCTGTGTTTAGCCTCTTGTGGGCAATAAAGAAATAGATAAATACCAGATGCTACTGGTTGTTAATGTAGTTGCATATACGGCTTGAGTAACAGTTTACAAAGCTGTTGGTTATAGAATCTTAGTATTCTTTGGTGCTTCCAAATCTGCCACTCAGCACTAAAGGTATAGATACTGCTGGGAGATATTTGAAACCGTTGTAGTCGCCATTCAACAGGTGTTAAAGAGTATTCCTCATTCCATTCTGGAATATAGAAAAAATGTGAGAAAATTTTTAGTTTTATTCCCTCTTTAACAATACTCTCTGAAGAACATAAGTTATAAACAGTAACATCATTAAATCCCCAGAGATTGCATAACAAACAAAAAATCTTACGATAGCGTTCAGACGGCTCTTATAGTATCAACAAACATAACAACTGTATCGAAATGGGGCTAAGGATTGGCATATGTGTGTGAGAGAAGAGAGAGAGTGTGTGTGTGTGCGCGTGTGTGCGTGCGTGTGAGTAAATGTGTGAGTGAGTTCGTGCGTGGTTGTGAATGTGTGCGTTTATTTATGTATGTGCGTGAGATTAGTCTTCCATTTGACAGTTAATAATGAATTGATGTAGTACTTATTACAATTATGACCTAGGCACAGGCTTTGCTTCCTACAAAAATATGCTGTCGATCGGACTACACATCAGCGACCACATTGCACGTCATTTTTTTTTATTGCCATCTTTTCTTTCATAAAGGTATTTTGAGTGGTTCCTTCAAATCTCTTGTCTACCACTTGATAACGGGAACGACGCCTCTTCTTATCTTGGAGCCTTTCAGCGAAACCCATCAGAACTTGCGCTTTCGGTTATTCCACGAACCCATCGTTCGCTCTATTCCTTCCAGGAATTAACTCGCTTCGTATGAACTCCAGCAGTTATGTCCGAAACTGCATCTTTTCGTGACTCTTTCTCCCTCTCACTTTCCCATTCTCTTTCTATCTATCTATATATCTATTTATCTATCTATCTATGTATCTATCTATATATATGTATATATACATATCTGTCTATCTATCTTTCTCTTTCTCTCTCTCTCCCTCTGTAATACATATATATATATATAAACATCTGTGGGTGTGTCCGTGTGTATGTGTGTGTTTACATGTATATGCATATATATATATATATATATATATATATATGCATATATATATATATATATATATATATATATATTACATGTATACACGTACATGCATGCATGTATATATATATATATATATATATATATATATACAGAGACATATACACACACGCACACACACATATATATATACATATACGTGTATTTGTATTAACGTACACATGCTCGCACGCTCATCTTGTAGAGACAGGCAATATATTAGACGAGGGGAAATTTGTACGACTCACATGTCATAAACAAACGTATCCATCCGAATTTTTTTTTTTTTTGCATTACACATCTTGTTTAAAAGAAAATTATGTAAATATTAACAAACCACATGTATGTAGTTTGTTTCTTTCAATGCTAATTTGTATTAAATTCAGTTACCACAAAGTACACACATATACCAAATGTTTTCAAAAATCTTGACTGATAATTGTCTTAACTATATTTTACGCGTTTAATACGGCAATAAAATACAGGAACATCTAAGAAATGTTTGCAAATTTGCATTTTAGTAACATAAAATTAGACTGCTAAAAATAAAACGGAAACTGAAAAATCAAAGAAATTTTTAATGTTATTTGTCTTAATAAACATTCGTTATGAATTTCTTTTTACTTTATTTTTAATTTAAATATGTCTTGTTGGGTAGAATTGATCATATATCATGAAAAAGCCACCCGACGTAGTCAGCATCGAAACGTTACAACTCGATTTACGCAACGGATTGCTTTCTAAAACATAAGTAATTATGAAAATAATTAATTAAAAAAACATAGCTTTACGCTATAAATAATTTATTGATTATTGGTTCTAAACATCTATTATACAATTAATGATCTCATTTGATGATCTTAGCACAAAGGGAATGGATGGGGACGCGGTGGGAAGACGGAGTGTCTGACATTCATAACCTAGCCAGATATTTTGATGTTTACTTTCCTCCATCCCCAACCAAACAAAAAAAATATTGACCCGGGGTAATTTAGAACGAGGTCTCTTGCCAGAAATTTTTGTTCTCCTTCCCATTCATTAGTTAAGTTCAAGTAACGTGGTAGAAAATACCCTGCCAAAATATCCTGGTACTATTTCCCAAATAATTTAGTTGACTTAGAATAATATACAATGAATAAACTTGCCAGAAATTGTAGCGAACTATTCCTAGCAATTATTTAATTTAATTTGCCAGAAATCTTAGTGTAATGCGTTCTACTAAAAACGCAAGGCCTGAAAAATTGAGAGTGGGGTCTAGTCGATTACATCGTCTCCAGAGCTCACTTCTTATGTATTTTATAAACTCCGAAATGATGGAAGACAAACTCGACCTCAGAGGCATTTCAAATCGAAGCATAAAAACGGATGAAGTACCTATTTCTTTACTACACACAAGGGACTAAAAACAGAGAAGACAAACAAGGACAGACAAATGGATTAAGTCGATTATATCGACCTCAGTGCGTAACTGGTACTTAATTTATCGACCCCGAAAGGATGAGAGGCAAAGTCGACCTCGGCGGAATTTGAACTCAGAACGTAGCGGCAGACGAAATACCGCTAAGCATTTCGCCCGGCGTGCTAACGTTTCTGCCAGCTCACCGGATGAAGTACCGCTAAGCAATTTATCCGGCGTGCTTTCAATTCTTCTGGCTCTCCCTCCATATACTTAACAATATAATCTTTTCCACTATATGTACAAAGAGTGAAATTATGGAGGTGGGTGTTCTAGTTGATTACATCGATCCCAATGTACAACTGGAACTTTTTCGACGTGGAATGATGGAAAGCAAAGTCGACATCGACTTAATTTGAACTCAGAATATAAAGTCGGATGAAATACTGCTGAGTGTTTTGCCCGGCGTGCTAACGCTTCAGCCAGCTCGTGGCTCTTACACTGTACAGTGTAACGATACAGAAAATGTCTTCCCAAACACTCTGCAGGCTGCAGCATCATCGAAGCGTGTGAAACTGTTGAAGTATTTCGAGGCTGCATTCAAGAATGATGTGAACCAAGCAGCTAGATAACATGCTAGAATTTAGGTGTGGGTACATTAATACGGTTGTTTCAGGATTCGATCCTGAAACAGGAGAGGTTAGCGAAAAGGCTTGGTTTCTTTGCCTATCCTCACGTATGGTCATGAATGTTCTACAATTACCGAATGAGTACGATTGCGAGTAAAAGCGGCCGAAATAGGGTTCCTCCAAAGGATCTCTCGAGTAACGTTGCTCGACAGGTTTGTGTTTCACCTGTACAAGCCGTTACGTCTCCGCATTGAGGGGTAATAATTCCGGTACCACGGACATGTGATTAGAAAGTCGTAGGAAACAATTGCAAAATGGTTTCGTCAAACGGTAGGAAACCTAAAGTTAGACCAAGAACGTGTTGATGGATAACATCTACAGTTTCTTTAGGCCACGCTTGGGAATCCAACCTGGAAATGGGTTGCTTCTGATAGGAGCTTATGGAAGAAATGCTGGGGGATTCTACCCACGT
>NC_043009.1:59159066-59169066 GCF_006345805.1 Octopus sinensis
TTAGTTTGGCAAGATTCCATTTCGCTAACTGAGCAACCTCTAGCTGGCATTAAGACGAAAATTTGAGTAAGTCAACAGACGAATTTAGGCGAAGATGTGCGAAAATATGCGTAGATGAACGAAGATAGGCGACGATCAGTGAAGATTTATAAATGATAAGTTAAAATGGCTGAAAGTCCGTAAAGTAAAAAAGAAAAAAAAATGGTTGAAATTTTAAAAAGTGTTAATAAATAAATCAATAAATAATAGGAAAGATAATCAAAGACTAACGAGAGACGATGGTAAATATTAGCTAACTTATGGAAAAATGAATACGCTTTACCATTTAAATTTTTTCTCCTGCTACCTGGAAGCTAAATGATGTTTAGCTGTGGAAGCCATACTAAATATATTATTGTTATTATTATTATTATTATTATTATTATTATTATTATTATTATTATTATTATTGTTATTGCTGTTGTTGTTGATATGTATGTTACTATCATCATCATCGTCATCATCATCATCATCATCATCATTATTATTATTATTATTATTATTATTATTATTATTATTATTATTATTATGTATTTATTTATTTATTTATTTATGTTAATGTGGCACACGACCAAATGTGAAAAGCTATCTAAAAAAAAATAAAAAGTTTGATTTTCCAGATTACCGAACAACGTCAAGCAATCTCATTTTCAGTATCGTATATTATCGTTATACATTATGAGATCAAATCCCGCTGTGGCTTACGTTAATTTTGCTCCCCCTAGGTTTCTCAGAATTAATACTAATATATCCACAATAAAGGAGGTATATATAAATTCCTTCTAATTTTTGGCGCAACTACAGCAGTTCGGACGGTCTGGATACAATTGATTGAGTCAAACCCCGATACTTCGCTGGTTTTTATTTTATCGTCTCCTAAAGAATGACAAAGTCGACCTTGGCAGGGTTTGAACTCTGGAGGTAATGAGTTGAAGAAGTACCACAAATATTTTTTCCGGCGCTCTAACAACAGCACCAGCTCGGCATGTATATAATATATTACATATTTTCGTTCACCTACATTATTCGTGGGTCTGCTTATTCTACAAGTAATATTGGTTTCAAATTTTGGCACAAGGCCCGCAATTTTGGGGCAGGTCATAAGTCGATCACGTTGTTCTCAGTGTTCAACTGGTACTTATTTCATCTACCTCAATAGGATGAAAAACCAGGTCTGAACTCAGATCGCAAAGATGGACGAAATGCCGCTTAGCATTTTCTCGAAGCGGTGACAATTTTTCCTACATATAATACTGTTTTCAAGTTTTGGCACAAGGCCAGTAATTTTAGATTAGATCGACCCATGTTTAACTGGTCCTTATTTTGTCGACCCCCGAAAGGATGAAAGTTTTTTTTTACATGTAACGTGGCAGTCTTCTTCAGGATCGTTGACAGGCAAAACTAAATGCTTAACACATTTTCTCCGTTTCTACGTTCTAAGTTCACATTCCGCTGAGGTCGACTTTGCCTTTTATCCCTTCGGGGTCGATAAAATAGGTACCAGTTGAACACTGGAGCCGATGCAGCCGACTTATTCCCTCCATCTCCTGATAATGATGCTGGCCTGTTGCCAAAATTTGGAATCAACGTGACACTCGACGTTTCTCAATGTAAAATCCTTCTTTAAATTTTAAATACCTGTCTTTTATCAACTTGGCACAAAGTTCCTATATTTGACAAGTAAGAAGCTGTGTGATTGTAAGTCATCAACAATATCCGTTCCTTTTAACAAACTCTGGTCTCAATCTCATTCCGAATGGAATTCCGTCTTTTCTGCGAGACCCAACATTTCCTCTGCATTTCAAGTATCTTTCATTGTCTTGGTACAAAATAATTATAAGTTAGTGGCAAAATGAAGGCGGAATTTCTTATGTTCAGACACGTTTTTCAAAGGGTACAGTATACAGCTATGTTATTCACAAGAGATTGATAGGGCAGTCAGCTGGCAGAATAGCTACATTGTCAGAGAGAATGCTTTATTATTTATTACTTACCTTTTTTTTTCTTGTATTTCTTTCTGAGTTCGAATTCCGCCGAGGTCAAATTTGCCTTCCATACTTTCGGGGGCGATAAAAAATTACCCTTCACATATTACGGTCGATGTAATCAACTCGTCCTCTTTCTGCAAAACTGATGGCCTTGTGCCAAAATTATAAAGAATTCACTGAAGACGGAAATAAAATCAAGCTGAAATTTTTGGCTTCCCCGTGGATTATAAGATATATCTAAGCATATATGAAAAAATGTTCGCAACCTAGTACATAGGAACATACCAGACATATTGGTAGAATGTATTCTCAGTTTACCGCCCCCAGTTCTTAAGGATCGCCCTGTTTAAGTACCATACCCATAAAGCATCGACAGTTATGAATTTTCAGTTTGAATACTCATGATTATTTTTGAAAAGGTTACAGCAGTAGTTTCCTGTTACTTCTGCCAGTTTATTTACACTTTCCACTACTAGTCTGCTGATCTACGAAGGTTACCATTGATCCACAAGATCTTGTTTTGCTTTAGAGAGTGGAGACTGTTTCACGTAGCATGAGTATCCGTCTACTTACTATTGGCCAGAGTGACAAACGTCTAGTGGACAATCCTTTTTTTTGTTTTAGTCCTCTCATTCACAAAATCAACTCCTGTTATTTGACCCATAGCTGTGGTACTCGTTAATAGGTAATGTCGATTCCAAATGGAGCAGACCTGGGATGAGTGGCGACTAAGCGTTAACACTACACTCTGCAAGACTCCTGAACTCAAGAGTTGGAGCCTTACCGAGACATACAGCTTAACAACTTGCCACAGTTATCGTACTTTATTTCACCAACCCCAGAAAGACAAATGTCAAAGTCTACAATGTTATTTAAAATCAGAAAATAAGCTAACATGACATTGCAAAGAATTTTGCCCGCTACTCTACTGATTCCATTCAAAGAAGTGGAAGGTAAGAGGTATTAAGAAAAGAGAAGTTAGCGAATAAATTGACCAAAGTATAAAGCCCTCACCACCACCACCAACAACAACAACAACATCACATTGTAAGACAAAATGTGTATTAAAGAAAACAAAAGAGTAATTGTGTGAACAGAAGGAAGAGTAGGAAATAAGTTACTGTTCTCTGAGAGTTCCTCAGATAAAAATTGTTATGGGTTATTTGTAAAACAGTGTCTCACGCAATAGAAGTCATGATTTCAATAAACATCACAAAAGACAACAGTAGATTAAATTAGAATGAAAACAGAAGCTTTGCTCTGAGTTACGGGGAAATAATATATGATTACGAGAAAAGAGTCAAAACATGTCCAAATATATTTGCTAAAATTGTTGAATTTCGGAGATGAAAGATGCGTGCTAGGAAGTTTCTTTAGTGTTGGCCAAACAAGGAAGTTATTCTCTGATAAGTACTTGTTTCCAAGTATTTCTCTGATAGGGAATAAATAGGCTTTGTCTTCAAATATTTATAAAATACGCTGGTGGTAAAAAAAAAAACATCTAAAGGAAATTGCTTTTAGAAAACCATCAGATATGAGGCAAACTGAAGAAATCTTACGTGATGTATGGGAACAACTGAAAGGCTGGTTCCATGCTAGTACTTAACTTGTTTAAGCTTTGTATGCTACAGAGCCCAGTTAAGAATTTACATAGGAGAAACTGATGACAAGGACGTCTGTTGTTTTGAATTATTTCATGGAAAAGATGAGGATCAGACATACTTGACAAGGATGAGTTTCGAAAATCTACGATTAAAATAGGTTAAACCTAATACTTTTTCTGAAGGACTTCCACTGATGATTGGATTAATCCTCTTCTAAAATATCACTGCCATTATACAGCAATGACGATTGTGTTGAAGATCTTTAAACTGGGGGTTTGTTATGGTAAAGCTTATGAAATGTGTAATTAAAACTTGATTAACAGAATTAAGCAAACGAGAATTCACATAAAATTGCGGAACGATAAATGAGAAAAACAACGATCTTGTCCAATATCTTGGGGGTTCACTAGCTTTCTAGAGTAGAAATTCCGAGTTGACTTTGGAAATTGAGAAATACTGGTCATGATACTTTAGACGTGAAGAAATAGCGAACTGAAGAAAGAACTCTTTAATATGATCATAAATGGCCATTTGGTTTTAAAATTCAAGGCAAGAGCCAAATTGTTTCCTAGCTTAGCAATGGATACAAATGTTTTCCAGATAAAATTAAATGTTCATCTCTCAGCTAGGATATGAGGATTTGAACCAGGGTCCACACTTAAAAGAAAAACAAAGTGAATGTGTTGAGGATAATGGCAATTTTACACATTATGTTAGAAAAGAAGAGAAAAACAAGCTATCGCTAGAGTCACTTGAAAGTCGTTTACGCCATTTCATCGAAGAAAAACATTGGAGAGTTGCATTTATGAACCCATTTTTACTCAATGAACAAAGGAGTCTTGAAAATGCCTAGTAACAAACAAATGGGACTTATTGGGCTTCCAAACAATTCATTACTGGAAATGAAATTTGATGAGCTTCCCTCAGTTCTAAATGCTATTGAATGATTAATTCTTGGAGATCATTATTGCCTGAACAATTCCATGTACTAAAGCAGTTTGGTCTTTTACATCTGTCGATTTGGAACCGCGTACAGGTGTAAACAAACGTTGCCATCCATAAAGCTGGTGGAAAACTACACGAGGTCACAACTGACTTGAAATTTGAAGAATTATCTGCTACTCTTGTAAACATTATTTGAAGCTTTACACTAAAAAATTCGCAAAATCAGAACTGTCTCAAAAGTTGGATTAAGCTAAGTAATGATTATATCTTTCATAATAAGTTCTGGCAGATTCGAACGTGAAATTGCCATACAGCAGCAGCAGTAGCAGTAGTGGTAATAGTGGTGGTGATGGTGGTGGTGGTGGTGGTGGTGGTGGTGGTGGTAGTAGTAGTAGTAGTAGTAATAGTAAGGCGGTGAGCTGGCAAAATTTTAGCACACCGGGCGAAATGCTTAGCGGTATTTCGTCTGCGTTACGCTTTGAGTTCAAATTCCGCCGAGGTCGACTTTGCCTTTCATCCTTTCGGGGTCGATAAATTAAGTACCATTTACGCACTGGGGTTGATGTAATCGACTTAATACCTATGTCTGTCCTTGTTTGTCCCCTCTGTGTTTAGCCCCTTGTGGGTAATAAAGAAATAGGTATTTCGTCTACCGTTTCGTTCTGAGTTCAAATTCCGCCGAGGTCGACTTTGCCTTTCATCCTTTCGGGCTCGATAAATTAAGTACCAGTTCCGTACTGGGGTCGATATAATCGACTTACTCCGTTTTTCTGTCCTTGTTTGTTCCCTCTGTGTTTAGCCTCTTGTAGGTAGTAAAGAAATAGGTATTTTGTTTCGTCTGTCTTTGTTCAAATGCAGCCGGGGTTGACTTTGCCTTTCATTCCTCTGGGGTCGACAAATTAAGTACCAGTAAAACCCTGGGATGAAATGTAATCGACTAGTCCCCTCTCCTAAATTTCAGTCCTTGTGCCTATAATAGAAAATATTATTCTATTTGTAATGGAGTCATGAAAGGCAAAACGGTTTCTTGTGGGTATTGAACTTGAAACACAGAGCATTAGAAAAAATAATGCAAAGTATGTTTAGTGGTATTTTGTTTCGGCTGTCTTTATGTTCTTAGTTCGAATGCCGTCGGGGTGGACTTTGCCTTTCATTCTTTCCGGGTCGATAAAATAAGTACCAACAGTGTACTGGGTCGATATAATCGACTAGCGACCTCCACCAAATTTCAGGCCTTGTGCCTATAGAAGAGAGGATTATTATTATTATTATTATTATTATTATTATTATTATTATTATTATTGTTGTTGTTGTTGTTGTTGTTATTATTATTATTATTATTCCTTTCATCCTTCCAGGGACGATAAAGTTAGTACCAGTTGAGAACTGGGGCCAGTGTTATTGATTTCTCCCTTCACCTGAAATTGCTGGCCTTGTGCTAAAAATTTAAACAATTATCATAATTATTGTTGTCATTGTTGTTGCTCTTCTTCGTCTTCTTCTTCTTTTCATTATTGGTGCTGATATGCCTATTGGTGTGGCTGTGTTCACTTTATTCCCACATTTAATTTTTTTTTTTTTGTATTTTATAACATGTGAAATGTTTGTTTAAACTTCTTCACTTTTTACTGAAGAAAACTGTAGGAACACTTGTCTCACCAAATCGTTAACGGCGGGGAAAAAGTTAGGTTTATTTTGATTTTGTATACATTTCTTTCACTAATGTAACCTAACTTCTTTCTATGACCCTTTCATCCAACAACCCTCTGGCAAATAGAAGAAATTGCCATCATCATCATCATCATCATCATCATCATCGCCATTATTAATGTTATTCATTGTTGACAATTTTTAGAAGTTTGTTTTTCCATTTTCATATCGGTCTTCGAGGCTCTGGATTTTAACAAGTTTAAACCTGCATGAAAGAACGTTTTGGAATTATTTTTATCCAGAGATTATTTAAATATTCCAAAGTCTTCTCATACAGGATTCTGACGAAAATAAAACACTCTTTTGTTATAGGAATATTCGCTTGCTTTCTTTTTTCTACTTTATCGATACACATGTAAAATATAGCAACATATAACACCTAGCAGGAAAATAAACACGAACGCAAGTGTATTTTCATAAAGTTAAGACACTAGAAAGCAATATATATATATATATATATTACCAAGAAAATTTTGTAAGAAAATACTTTTATTTTGGAAAAGGCTTAGAAGAAAAAAAAATATTGATTGTTCTGTGGAAAATAATATTGTTGAGAGCAGCCCAAGTAACAAGATGCACTCGTAAACACGAAGTTTTATCAAATGAAAGTAAAGATAGAAATATGAGAGGATAAACTGTTTCAACATTTGCGAATATGACATTTAGTAAATAAACTTTAGATATGGACGATTTAGACAAAAGACGGCATGACAGTATTATGTAACAAAATACAGATTTTTTTTTTATGAAGTTGAAACACCGACCAGTAAGAGGAGGTCAAAAACTGATCTATTGCGCATTGCCAAAGGATAGTTTTATTGTAACGTCCAGAAAACAGCTGCGACAGTGATCTCTGATGTATTGAGTGGCTTCTTCTGTTAGATCGTCAAGTATGAAATTTATAGTGAGGTATATGGTAAACTTTGACAGCTGCTCATTTTGTGCCATTATTATATTTTGACAATCTTTATTATTTTTTGTTAGAAATCTGATACATTTATTTCTTTATTCTAACTTATTTTACGCTTTATAAAATATTTATAAATCGTTTTTTTGCTATTTTTTTTTTTAGAGAAGTATAAGTCAGAAATTCGTATAGTTTTGAAATATAAGTTATTTCTTTGAAATACAGCATCACAGACAGCTCGGAATATTAATGGTGCATTTCATTCTAATGATACAGCAGACAGTATCAAATTGGTTTGCAAAATTTTGTTCTAGTAACATTCACTCCACAAATAAGCAACGCGGTCGACCAGAAACAAAGGTGGATAATGACGAACTAAAAGCCACCGTCGAGTCAGATCCATCTCAGAGTGCCCGTGAATTATCATTGTTGTTTGGCGTTAGCAAGCAAACAATATTGACTCACCTAGATGAAATCGGTACAGTGAAAATTTGGATAAGTAGGTTCCACATGAACTCAATGAAAATCGGAAACAGCAACGTTTGGAAGCCTGCATTATGCTACTTTATAGTCATAAAAATAAATAATTTCTTAATCGATTTGTAACATGTGATGAGAAATAAATAACCGTAAACGTTCAGCATAATAGTTGGACAAAGACAAGCCACAAAAACACAGTCCAAAAGCAAAATTCATCAAAAGAAGCTCATGGTATGTGTTTGGTGATCTGGCGCAGGTGTGATCCATTATGATTTCATTAAACCTGGCTCATCAATCACGGCCGAAGAATACTGCAGAAACTTACAAAAAATCCAGCCTAGATTAGTCCACACATCCACTCCTGTTTTATTGCAAGACAACGCCAGAGCACACATCGCAAAAATGACATTGTCGAAACTACAGGAGTTGGAGTTGGAAGTTCATCATCCACCATTCTTGCCCCTGCTGACTAACACTCCTTCCAGAATTTGGATAACTTCTTGATAGGAAAAAAATATAATTCCGACGATGCAGTAAAACAGGTCTTCCAAGATTTAATTGACTCTAGAATGCCAAGCTTTTACAGTTCCGGGGTGGACAAGCTACTGCTGAAATGGCAAAAGGGTAATGACAATATGGGTGTATACTTTGACGAATAAAACTATTCCTTGTATTTATGAAATATTAGCAATTTTTTTTTTCTTTTCCTCAAATTTCATACTTCACGACCTAATACATCATCTGAGGGCAGCACACGGTGTCATAGCTGTTGTTTTAAAACTGTGGACGGATCAAAGAGACAAGTTTTCCTAACGAACAACAGAGCTTTACGAATTCTAGTCCCTGAATATACATGAAGAACAATGATAAGTGGTCACATACATGGCATGATATTGTTTTTTTCAAATTTTGGCACAAGTTCAGCAGTTTCAAGGAGGAGGCCAGTCGATTAGATCGACACCCGCGCTAAACTGGTACTTGTTTCATTGACCCAGAAAACATGCAAGGCAAAATCGACTTCGGTGGAATTTGAACTCGGAAAATAATGTCAGATGAAATAACGATAAACGTCGCCCTTTTCAAGCCTAGCCAGGCTCATGGGCACAGTTTCCCGGTTTCTGGGGTGTATGTGCCCCCCCACCACAGCTGGACGGGACGCTAGTCCATCGCAGCGTTACTCAAGCAACAGAAAGAGAGAGTGGGAGAAAGTTGTGGCGAAAGAGTACAACAGGGGTCGCCACCACCCCCTGCTGGAGCTTCGTGGAGCTTTTAGGTGTTTTCGCTCAATAAGCACACACAATGCCCGCTCTGGGAATCGAACTGCGACCCCCCGACCACGAGTCCGCTGCCCTAACCACTTGGCCATTGCACCTCCAGTCAGATGAAATGCTGTTAAGTATTTTAGCCCCACGTGCTAACGATTCCGCCAACTCACTGCCTTCACGTCCTTGGCATAATATTGCCTGATTATGCTGATAGCATTTTGGTGGTAAGCAGTCGAGCGGGGTCTCCATGTATATACAAACCTCGTAACCATATGACCCTATAACATAACTGAAGACAATTTTAGCCTCCCATCCCCAACTCAAAATTAGTCTGGGTCATTTTTGGCGCGAGCGAGTAATGCTATTACTACTATCATTACTATTATTATAGTAAACCTCAGCGGTCTATATAGTTATCGCTATACTAATATGGCATTCTTATAAAAATAAGAAAAAAGCTGTCCGCTTATTAGCTCCATGAGGCCATCGCCTTAAGTTAGCTATTTGATACACAAACTGTATCCATATATTATTTAGAGAGACTTAGTTATTTTAATATTTCTATTATTGAAAACAAGTGGATGTATTCCACCGAAACTAGGTAAATAAAACCATCGAACAGAGATTGTCGGAAGCGACACCTACTGGCTGGCTACGCTGCATTGAAAAGGGGCAATACCCCGAAACGCGTCTGTAGCTGCCGGTCAAGTAGTGTGGAGCGACTGACCTCCGTTCGAAGGTTATATGGATACAGTTTGTGTATCAAATAGCTAACTTAAGGCGATGGCCTCATGGAGCTAATAAGCGGACAGCTTTTTTCTTATTTTTATAAGAATGCCATATTAGTATAGCGATAACTATTATTTTCCGGGAACGCTGCCGCTGTTCTCTTTTAGAGAGACTTAGTTATTTTAATATTTCTATTATTGAAAACAAGTGGATGTATTCCACCGAAACTAGGTAAATAAAACCATCGAACAGAGATTGTCGGAAGCGACACCTACTGGCTGGCTACGCTGCATTGAAAAGGGGCAATACCCCGAAACGCGTCTGTAGCTGCCG
>NC_043009.1:59174066-59179066 GCF_006345805.1 Octopus sinensis
CTTAACACATGTAAGTAGACGTACATGTCTGTGTACACACACACACACATGGATAAACAGATAATAATATTTATATTTATACACATGTGTGTGTGCGTGTGTGTGTGTGTGCATGTATGTGTGTGTGTGTATCTCACTCAAATCTGTAGACATACGTGTGTATGTGTACGCGTTTGAAAATCTATGACTAACATACTCAAAGTGTTTTATACAAATTTGCCTGTGTAGTGAACTTGTATGTGTATGTATGTGCATAGCGGTGATATACGTAACGCATATATGTATATACACACGCATGTATATCTGTATGCGCTTATATATCGTTAAATATATATATTTTGATTAATGAGGGAGACATATATATATATATATATATATATATATATAATATCTTATAAGTATATTTATAAGTATATATAATAATAATAAATAGTTATCATGCACATTGTTTTGTCTTGGTATAAAAGATGGGCTACAGCAAATATTCTGCTCAATACCACAGATGTACTTGTCAGTTGTTTGACCTTAACCAGTTAACCATGGCCTTAGTGGCTAACGATATGTGCATCTCTGACCATGAGCAGAAGTAGTGGGGGAGCATCATAACCATGTGTTGAAAGGAATTCTTAGAGGTTTGGATAAGTCACCTTTGGAAACATGGGAGTTTTGTTCAACATCCTTAAACAACCCTTATTCAGGGACCTTTTGAGCGGGATGGGCTACTCAACCTGAAGAAAATTCTAACTGGGCCCCACCTGCAAGGTCATGTGCTGTTTATCTTGATATGAGATCACCATGTCGCGCATATATGGTTGTGATGCATGTGCCTGGTGTACCCTTATCAGACGGGTAGTCATGATGGGTATATTGGGCTTCGTATATTTTACCCCAGTGTCACTTTGAAGGCATGCACTGCTCTCTCACTCAACAACAACAATAATAATAATAATAATAATAATAATAATAATAATAATAATAATAATAATAATAACAATAATAATAATAATAATAATAATAATAATAATAATAATAACATTTCTTAAGTAACTAGAAGACGGATTTCGTATTAATCTTTATTTTGTACAATAGTCGTTTCAATCTATCCTGCTACTCTCCCTTATGGGAGGGTTTCCGTTCAACATGTTGTGTTCCATCCATTTTGTAGTCTGGTTCTCATCAGATACATCCATACATTAAGCTGTGTCTCGCTAAAGATCCTGAGTTTTGGCTGCCATATTGTTATATGCCCCTCTGGTTAGGGAATGAAACGTTGCAACATTTTTCAGTCACTATTATCTTTCTATCGAAAGAATTGCAAACATTTGTAAATATATTGACAAATAACTGTCGATATAACAACATGACCGTCAAAATTCAGGATCTTTAACGAGATGCCAATTTATGTATAGATGAGATCGGACTGCAAAATAGAAGCAACAGAACATATTGAACGAAGTCTCACCAATAAGGGACAGAAGTAAGATGAGTCAAACGACCGCTGGACAAAATAAAGATTGATACAAGATTCATCTCCTGGTTACTTAAGAAGTTCTTATTATTATCTCAACACTGAGGACGTCCTGAAGAAGAGTCTAACGGAAGTATATCCTGATTGCGTACAATACCAGAAAGCCCGAACTGTGCCAGGGCTCTTCTCAACACTTCAACACACAAATCAACATATTAGTCCAAGATATTATATATATATATATTATATATATATATATATATATATATATATATATATATATATATACATTATGCGTGTGTGAATGTGTATATGTGAGTACATATATGTATATAAATCCTTTTATTTGTTTCAGTTATTTCACTGCGGCCATGCTGGATCACCACCTTTAATATATTGATAAATGTATATATGTATGTATGTGTATGTATATATATGTACATATATATATATATATATATATATATATATATATATATATATATGTGTGTATATATATAATATATATATATGTGTGTGTTGTGTGTGTGTGCGTGCGTGTGTGTATGTATGTAATATGTATATATGTATTACATTGTCCTCTTTGTTCTTCTCTTTTGTCTCTTTTTTCTGTTCACTCCTCTTTCTCCTGTCTTCCTGTTTCTTTATATTCCTCGTTCCGAATATCTGTCTACTTCTTCTTATATATGAGTCTCTGCGGACTTGTACGATCGTATGTGTCTACGAGATTGTGTGTGAGTGTGTGAGAGCGTGCGTGTGTGTAAGTATATGTTTCTCAAAACTCTTTTCACATGTCATATAGCCTTGGCGAGTGTGTGAAGGTGAGAGTCTGTCTTTGTTAGTGTATTGGTGTTAAGAGATATGTGCGTAAGTTGTAAAATATTGATTCTATCTCTCGTTTTGTGTTTCTCCCTTACTATCTCTCCCTCCCCCTTCTCTCTCAATCTGTCTATCTATCTTTTTATCAAACTCTCTAACTATCTCTCTATCTATCTATCTATCTCTATCTTTTTATCTATCTATCTAATCTATCAATCAATCTACCGTTTTATCTATCTATATATCTATCTCTCTGTCTATCAATTTATCTATCTATCTTTTTATCTATGTATCTACTTTATCTATCTATCAATCTATCTTTTTCCCTATCTATCCATCCATCCATCCATCCATCCATCATCTATCTATCTATCTATCTATCTATCTATCTATCTATCTATCTATCTATCTATCTATCTATCTATCTATCTATCTATCTATCTACTTCTTTTTGATCTGTTTGAAACGTGTTTTCTCCATTCCTATTCTATCGTGTTTGTCCATATATATATGCAGTTATAGTTTAACTGTCGAGATATACCATTAAGTAAGAATATCTACGCGCGTCTGTGTGTGTCTGTGTGGATGTGTGTGTGCGCATGTGTTTATGAAAGAAACACAGAGAGAAGCAAATGCAGAGTGAGAGAGGAAGAGAGAGAAAGAGAGAGACAGAGGAACGGAGAGACCGACAGACGGAATGACAATTAAAGTGTGAAATAACTGATATTTTGTTGGGGAGAAATAAAGAGAGACAGAATTGTTAAACGGTGGAGCAAATCATTATTATAACAGAGTCGTGAGTTCTGTATGATTATATAGTCTGTGGTACAGACTATATACTGCAGCATATGATGGAGAACAGAGGGAAGGAGGTGATGGTGGAGGAGGAGGAAGATGAGGGATAGGAAGAGGTAAAATAATGAGGTGGAGAATATGGGACAGGGGAGTAGGGGAAAGAGGAAAGTGATAAGGAAAATAAGAAGAGGGGGAGGACGAGGGGGAGAGATAGGAGGAGAGGGAGGAAAGAGGACTGAGTGGGGAAGGGAGGCAGAGTAGATAATGGAAACAGAAGAAAGGGAGGGGAGGCAGTGAAGAAGAGGAAAATGACGAAGAAGTAGGAGATGGAAGAGGATGTGGAAGATGAGCAGGAAGATGGGGTAAAAGGATGAGGAAGAGAATCTGGAGCTGGGCAGAAAGGGAAGGAGCAGAAAGAAAAGAACAGAAGAAGAAGAAGAAGAAGAAGAAGAAGAAGAAGAAGAAGAAGAAGAAGAAGAAGAAGAGAAGAAGAAGAAGAAGAAGTAGAGGAGAAGTAGAAGAAGAAGAAGTAGTAGTAGTAGTAGATGAAATATGAGGAGGACGGCAGGTGGTCTCAGTAGAGAAAGTAGGAGATGTGGAGGAGGGAAGATGGTCCCAACAGAGTGGAGGAGAATGGAGGTAGAAGGGGAAGAAGCAGTGAAGAAGAAAACGACGAAGAATTAGGAGACGGATGAGGATGTGGATGAAGAAATGGGTAAATATAAACTACAAAAAAAACTAAAAACAATAAACATGAAGAAATGATCAAATGAAAACATTACTGAATGTAGACCTGAGACCCAAAACATAAACATGAAAATTTATATTTCATATTTATCTCTCAACTCCCCTAGTATCAACGAATTTATATTTTGAATCTCATAAAGAAATAACCGTCTTCCGACTGAGGAGATGCATTGTCACCGAAACATCAAGTGTTTTCCCCAGTAAATGCTTTATATTTACGTTTTGTATTGTTCTAACGTCAATGCTTCCAGTTTGTTTATCTTCTCTCTGGTTATATATAACTCTTAAACGAATTCAGATTATATTATCTTAGGTCTTATGCGTATATTACTGGAAAGATATGACATTTTTACACTTTTACTTTCACATGATTTTTTTATCATAAGAGAGAATCTTTTCCCCCGATAACTGCAGTGAATTTGCTTTTAGCATTTGAAATATATCATAAACATATTATCCCTAACCTGAAGTTGGTTTATGCCTAAACACTGCTTGTTGTTGACATTACTCTAATTTTCACGACCTTGACGGTGTACTGTCGCAAATCAGTCAATGTTATTGACTCTATTTTAATTAAAGACACTGCTTGATTAGGTCTCTCTTCAGAAGACCAGCCTCGTGTATCCTGGAGCTCCTACCCACGAATTTTGAGCGAAGAATTGCGAAGGAAAGGAGTGGCAGCAAAATTTGTGCCGTGAACTAAAAGAACAGTTGGAAGTTGATCCGGATCTTTATTCAAAGCTCATCACAGCTGATGAAAGGTGGTGGTAGGGCGGCGACCCGGAAACGAAGCAGCAATCGAGTCAATGGAAACATGCAATGTCACCATGGCCCTAAAAAAGCGCTTCAGGTGAAGTCCAATGTCAAGAAGATGCTGATTTGTTTCATCGATTCGAAAGCAGTTGTCCATTCAGTATTTCTTCGTCTTGGTCAAACTGTTAACCAGACATTTTACTTGGCAGTTCTGAAGCATTTGCGAGATGCTGTGGGGCGAAAACGCCCCGACCTCTAGCAAAGTGGAGAGTGGTGATTTCATCACGACAATTCGCCTGCGTACACCGCCTTAAGTGTGAGACAGTTTTCGACTAAAAATGGCCCGACCCTACTAACTTTCCCTCGCTATTCACTCGATTTTTCTACCTGCGAGTCTTTTTTCCCTCCGTAATGAAAA
>NC_043009.1:59184066-59189066 GCF_006345805.1 Octopus sinensis
TCAGACTTTGGATGACTAAATTACAACAGGTATATAACCCATTGTTTGTATTATAGTGCATTGTTGTACCATTCAAAACATTTTATTCTTTATAAACAACACACAATGTTTCAAGCGAACTACAATACTCTCCTATAATAATAATAATAATAATAATAATAATAATAATAATATAATAATAATATAATAATAATAAAATAATAATAATAGTGGCATCTCAAGGCGGTTACAATACCAGTGATCGTAGGAGCACTAGGAATGATCAAGAAGGGAACCGAAAATTATATGAGAATGATCCCTGGCTTACCATCCCTGCAAGAAGTGCAAAAGACTGTCTTAACTGGTACATCACACGTATTGAGAAGAGCATTGTCGATGTGAGAACTGTTGCTGCTCATGTATTTTAATTTAACTTAAAAAAAAAAAAAAAAAATTAACGAACTACTGAGTTTGGCTTAATGGCCTACCAATGTATACTATGAGTTTCTTTGCCCTAGGAGTCGGGAAGACACTCGGCAAGAAATGGAAGCAAATTTGAAAGAAGAAAAAAAAAAGTAATAATAATAATAATAATGATAATAATAAACGAGAAAGCAACCATACTCTGGGATATGCCGATACACACAGATAGAGAAATTAAGGCCAATAGTTGTCAGAGATCATGAAGAAAAAAAATGCTTTCTAATTGATGTATCAATACCGGCAGATGACAACGTGTCTCTAAAAGAAATGGAGAAACTCTCAAAATACAAAGACCTGGAAATAGAGGTAACCAGAATGTGGAATTTGAAAACAGAAACAATTCCTATCATAGTAGGTGCATTAGGCATGATAAAAAAATATTCAGACAAATACATAACAAAAACACTAGGACTTACAAACACATATAACATACAGAAAATTGCACTACTAGGCACTGCACACATCCTACGCAGAGCACTTTCCATACAATAACCATCAGAGCATCACAACAAATCACAGCACATACCCAAGGCACACAGAGCTGCGCTCGGTAGTGAAGTGAAAGCACGCTATAAAAATAAAACTACTGAATAATAATAATAATAATAATAATAATAATAATAATAATAATATTGATAATATTAACAATAATAAGATAATAAAGATAAAAAAGGAAAGCCGTTGGAAAACCGATTGTAGCAGTGACTCCATCTAAGAATAAATAAAGAAGGAATATTATTCCGAAATATCATATCAGACTATGGATGACTAAATTACAACAGGTGTTAATAGCCTATTGTGTGTACTATAGTGTATTGTTGTACCATTCAAACTTTTTATTCTTTACAAGCAATAAACAATGCTTCAAGCGAACAACAAAACTCTCCTATAATAATAATAATAATAATAATTATAATAATAATAATAATAATAATAATAATAATAATAATAATAATAATAATAATAATAATAATAATAATAATAATAATAATAATAATAATAATAATAATAGTAGTAGTAATAATAATAATAATAATAATAATAATAATAATAATAATAATAATAATAATAATAATAATAATAATAATAATAACAACAACAATAATAACAACAACAACAACATCGAAAAATAACGTGCTAATGAAAAGCCAGGTTCGAAATTTTCCCCAAGACACTTGATGAAGGCTAAAGGGTATATCAGTCGAAATGTTGTGTTACTAACAAACAAGATGAAGACAAATATCCGTCAAATGTAAATAATGTAGATAATGAATCATACGTTGTCTTCGATGGGAGAGTCCATCCTGTATATAGATATATACGCACAAAGGCACCATAGTTTGCAATGAGATTTGATGAACATAATAAATGGCTGATAGACACAAAATTAAACTTCTAACATTTATAATTATTTTAGCCACTGCACAAATGCCATGCTGAAGCACCGACTTGAAGGGTTATGGCGCCAGTAATACTCTGCTAGGATTTAGACCAACGGAGTATAACCACTATACGGATGGCGTTCAGTGATTATATCTACACGCAAATCGCGTCATCAGTGATTAAGCTGAAAACGTTTACAAATCACTTTGGGGAGAGATGCAGGTATTAATGTAAGATCGGTAACTAATTAGATATGTAAGCAGGTATAGAGGAACAAACAGTTTGGCGAATTTCTAAGACCACTAAACTTGATTCTCCTAATATACATACATACATACATACATACATACATACATACATACATACATACATACATACATATATACATATATATAAGTACAAGGCATACAAAGAATAAGTATATATATATACTCTTTACTCTTTTGCTTGTTTCAGTCATTTGACTGTGGCCATACTGGAGCACCGCCTTTAGTCGAGCAAATGGACCCCGGGACTCATTGTTTGTAAGCCTAGTACTTATTCTATCGGTCTCTTTTGCCGAACCGCGAAGTTACGGGGACATAAACACACAAGCATCGGTTGTCAAGTGAATTTGGGGGAACAAACACAGACACACAAATATATACAAGCACATACATATATATATACATATATACGACGGGCTTCTTTCAGTTTCCGTCTACTAAATCCACTCACAAGGCGTTGGTCATCCCGAGGCTATAGTAGAAGACACTTGCCCAAGGTGCCATGCAGTGGGACTGAACCTGGAACCATGTGGTTAGTAAGCAATCTACTTACCACACAGCCACTCCTGCGCCTATAAAAGAATATGAAAGAGTACAAAAAAATGGAACAAGACGCAAAAGGCGACAACGAAACATCCATACAGTTAGACGATACAAAAACAAAACGAAAAAACAAGGACGGGTCAATCAGAGTTTTCTATCCTCAGTCGTGTTCCAGATCTTCTAAGCAGTTTCGGATGGTGATGCTAGAGACTGCTCCAATCTGGCCAGCCCCAAGAAAAATCTAGGCTAAGAGCACAAGATTTCCTAGAAGAAAGCAAGCGAACGTATACGAATACAACGATGAAAAATACAGAGAAATGGTACACAAATACAAATGAAAGCAACACGACAGTAACAACAGGTGCTAAGGACGAATTAAATTAAGCTGGCGTGTGTGGAAGTGAAGCCTTACAGCAGGGACATAACATATGACAGTCATATATATTACTAGCAGTATCGCCCGGCGTTGCTCGGGTTTCTAAGGGAAATAACTATATAAGCATTTTTAGAGAGTTATAGCGAAAAAATAGCAAAAAATTCATTAAAAATGGAAAAATGATGGTAATTTTTTTTTTAAATCGTTGACTCATCGTAGACATTTTTAGAGAGTTACTTCCCTTATATAATAGCGAAAAAATGCATTAAAATGGAAAAAAATGATGGTAATTTTTTTAAAAATCGTAGACTCATCGTAGACGCGCGCTAATACCAAGAAGGGCTCGATATGAATCACAACTATAAGATACCCGGTTTTGGTTAAACTGCACTGCAAAATGTGGGAGTAGTTAGGAATCTAAATCATAGGAGACAGACACACAACCTTACTTTTATATATAAAGATATATATATATAAATAGATGAGTGTATTTTTACCTTGTTAACAATTAACACGGAAAAAAATAAATAAATAGTTACCAGGGTAGCAAAAATCTCACAAGTAAAGAGGTTGTAACTCCTTGTTTATAAAGGTAGAAACTTCGTGTTTACGTTGAATATTTTGAATAATATATGAATAAATAAGTGGAGTTTAACGTTTTTTTCACTTTCCTGAAGAGAAGATTCCATTGTTTATACCATTTATTCTTTTGAATAGTATCAGTGGAATTTTCGAAACGTATGTCAAAATTAAAAATATTTGAGTACACCTGCGTTAAATCCATTTATGTATTCATATAAATATATAATATAATATATATATATATATATATATATATATATATATATATATATATATATATCGTTGTTATAATTCAAAAGTGTCGTAAGTTCAAAACTTTCCTTTTTCGGGAAACGAAAAAAAGTTTCACTGTTCCATACCAAAATGGTTGTTCTAACTTTGACAATCTTTGATATCTTGTCATCTGATGCAGCTGGAGATACGACCGTTTGACCAAAAGAACCCGGTATTGCAAGCCAAATTAAACATCGCAAAAATGCATTTGGTCTAATTTGGTATGAACATACGGCAGTTTGACATAATACATGCATACAGACATATATATATATATAACCTTAGATATGCTTCGACCAATGATTGGTCCAGGCCATGTCTAACTTATATCACCACCTAATGTATATATATATTATATATATCTATATATATATATATATTATATATATATATATATATATTACATATATATATATATATAGATAATAGATAGATAGATAGATAGATAGATAGATAGATAGATGAGAAAATAGATAGATAGATATGAGATAGGTAGGTTTCGTATTCGTATTTTGATTCTTGATGTGATTCTTCATATAATGCCCCACCCATAAGTTTCAATAATATATATATATATACATACATGCAGAAGCAGAAACGTTAAAATAGAAATACGTAACTAGCACTCTCATCGCAACTACTGGTAATTTCCAGCTGGCACTGTTGTGTATATATATTTTTTTACATTTTGAAACAAATTATGCCCTATAAGACGTAATAATCTCGGACCAATACGGCAGATATTTTCGTTTTTGCAGTGGAATTGCATTAAGTATAATATAACGGTTGACTCAATCTATTTCCCTACTTAGCCAGTAAGTTATATATCTATATATAGCTATCGTCATATCTATTATCTCTCTTTATTTCTCCCTATCTCCTTGCTCTCTTTCTGAGTACATATACTTACTTACATACATATATGCATACATATATATATATATATATAATATCTGTATGCATGTATGTATATATATAAATTTATTTCTATGTATACACATATATATATGCCTATGTATGTATATATATATATAATATCTGTATGCATGTATGTACATATATAAATTTATTTGTATGTATACACACATATATATATATATGCCTATGTATGTATG
>NC_043009.1:59194066-59206566 GCF_006345805.1 Octopus sinensis
TTCTGACCACCCTTCCTCACAGCCCTTCCAACCGCAACAAGGTTATTCTTTGCCTTTTCTCTCCTTTTCTTTTCTTTTTTATTTTTGCTTCTCTTTCACTTGCTTCAATTCTCACATGAACCGGTGTGCACTTCCTTTATTACAGTGTCAGGCTAGAACACGATGGAGATTTGGCTGCTGTTTCTAGTGGGTTGAAATTTCTTCACTGTAGTCTTGCTGTATGTAGCAATGGTATATTGTTGCTGCCATTGTTGTTGTTTTCATTATTGTTGTTGTTTATTGTGGTTGTGGTTGTGGTGGTAGTTATGTTTGTAGGCTGTGTGAGGTGGTCATGTGACGGCGGTAGTGGTAGTGGTGGTGGTGGTGGTGTGGTGGTGGTGTGGTGGTGTGGTGGTGGCGGCGTTGTTGGTTGTGTGGCTATGGTAATGATAGTGGTGGTTGTGGTCGTGGTTGTGGTGGTTGTGGTTCTGGTGGTAGTCTTGGTAGTCGTGGTCGTAATTGTAGTATCGGTTGTGGTGGTGTCATGGTCAGTGTCGTGGTGATAGTAGTTAACATGTAGCAGTGATGTTTATCAGACGCAATGCATCCTTCTTAGAATTGTTACTCTTTACTCTTTTAATTGTTTCCGTCATTTGACTGTGGCCATGTTGGAGCACCGCCTTTAGTCGAGCAAATCGACCCAGGACATATTCTTTGGAAGCCTAGTATTTATTCTATTGCTCTCACTTTTGCCGAACCGCTAAGTTACGGAGACGTAAACACATCAGCATCGGTTGTCAACCGATGTTGGGGGTACAAACAGACACACAAATATATATACACACACACACACACACTTACATACATATATATATACATATATACGACGGGCTTCATTCAGTTTCCGCCTACCAAATCCACTCACAAGGCTTTGGTCGGCCCGAGGCTATAGTAGAAGACACTTGCCCAAGGTGCCATTCAGCGGGACTGAAACTGGAACCATGTGGTTCGTAAGCAAGCTACTTACCACACAGCCATTCCTGCGCCTTGTTGTTCTTGTTATTCTTGTAGCACTTCCTTAATCCTGTATTACCTCTAATCCATCATACCTAAGATCGACGGATTTTCCAACCATAACAATCCTGACTCATTATACCTTCACACATAGTACATGGTGTACTACTATAGAATACAAAGTATTTCATAAAGACATCCAAGGTACGCTTTCATAGACATTTCGCTCCTATTTCTAGCAAGCTGATAGACACGATGCATCCGTCTTAGAGTTGCTGTACATGCTGAGCTGGCAGAATCGTTGGCATGCCGGACGAAAGGCATTTCTTGGTGACATTTTGTCCGTCTTTACGTACTCAGTTCAAATTCCGCCGGGGTCGACCTCGCCTTTTATCCTTTTGAGATTGATAAAATAAATACCAATTGACTACCATGGTAGATGTAATCGGCTAACCTCCTCCCCAAAATTTCAGCCCTTGTGCTTTGTACTAGAAAGGTTACTGTCGTTGCCCCTTATTTAACTCAGATCCGTCCTCAGTACTGTTTTAAGGAGACCGTTGTAGATTCAGCTGTTTACGAAAGGGTAACAAACTTTTGTCGTAGCAGAGGATGCATAGGGCGAGATGCAGCTCCGGGACAAACTCTGTCCATCACAATACCGGAAGAAGTGGTGTGCTTGGAATGGCAAATGTGATAATGATTGTAATTTACGGCGTTCACACGTGTGTGTGTATGCACGCATGTATGTGTGTGTGCGTCTGTGTGTGTTTGTTTGTGTGCGTGTGTCTGTGTGTGTGTGAGAGTGAGTTCATTTGTGTTTGTGTGTGTCTGTGAGCGCGTGAGTGTGTGAGAGTGATTTTCTTTGTGTGTGTGTGTGAGTGAGCTTGTTTGCATGTGTGTGTGTGAGAGTGAATTTATTTGTGTGTATGTGTGTGTGAGAGAGAATGAGTTCATTTGTGTGTGTGTGAGTGCGTGAGTGTGTCGGAGTGATTTTGTTTATGTGTGTGTGTTTGTGAGAGAGACAGACAGAGATTGAGTTGTGTGTGTGTGTGTGTGTGTGTTTGTGCGTGTGTGTATGTTTGTGTGTGAGTGAGCTTGTTTGTATGTGTGTCTATGAGTGCGTGAATCTGTGAGTGATTTTGTTTGTGTGTGTGTGAGAGAGAGAGAGAGAGAGAGTGAGTTTGTGTGTGTGCGTTTGTGTCTCTGTGTGTGAGTGAATTTATTTGTGTGTATGTGTGTGTGAGTGTGTGAGCGTGTGTGAGAGAGAGTGAGTCTGTGTGTGTATATGTGTGTGTTTAAGTGCATGTGTGTAAATGTGTGTGTGCGTGTTTGTGTGTGAGAGTGAGTTCATTTGTGTGTGTGTCAGAGTGATTTTACTTGTCTGTGTGTGTTTGTGAGAGTGAGAGAGACAGACAGACAGAGAGAGTGTGGGTTTCTGTGTGTGTGTTTGTGTGCATGTTTGTGTGTGTGTGTGCTTGTTTGTATGTGTGTGTGAGTGTATGAGTGTATGAGTGTGTGAGAGTAATTTCATTTGTGTGTGTGAGCGAGAGAGAGTTTGTCTGTCGGTATGTGTGTGTTTGTGTGCGTGTGTGTATATGTGTGTACGTGTGTGTGCATGTATGTATATGTGTGTATGTGTGTGTGGGTGTGTGTGTGTCTGTGTGTGTGTTGTGTATGTGGGTCTATATGCACACAGGTGAGTAGGCAGAGAATAAAACAAAAATCTGTGAATATATAGTCGTAAACCATCACATGCAAACACACTACTTTCCATGCGCACACACACACACACACATACACACACACACATACACACACACACTAGAAAATGAAACAAACGCACGCAAAAAGTTAACGTGTGCAAAAAGATACACACGCCAATACAAGAAATAACACACACACACACACACACACACACACACACACATACACATACACACACATATACATGAGCTCTCCCGTGAGTTCACACGCATACTCATTGATTTTGAAGTCATGCATCAATACATTCGTGATGCTGCTGTTGATGAAGCTGATGACAATAATGATCGTGATGACAACGACCATAACGACGACCATGGCGACGATGTGAAAACATCACTTCCACCAATATCATCATCATCATCATCACCATCATCATCATCATAATTATCATCATCTTCATCATCATCATCATCATCGTCATGGTCTTCAATGTCATCATCATCATCATCGTCATCATCATCAATGTCATCATCTTCATCATCGTCATCATCATCAATGTCATCATCATCATCATCATCATCATCGTCGTCATCATCACCACCATCATCATTATCATCATCATCATCATCATCATCATCATCATCCTCATCATCGTCATCATCACTACCATCATCATTATCATTATCATCATCATCATCATCATCACCACCACCATCATCATCAATAGAAGTAATTTCAATGATGGTGGTGGTGGTGGTGATGTTTCCTAATGTTAAAAAGATCGGTGGTTGCGGTGATGACAATGACGATGCTAAGGAAGAAGTGGAGGAGGAGAAGGAGAAGGATGGAAATGGCAGGGGTGGGGTAAACTGAAGAATGTGAATGCTGACGAAGACGATAAGGATGATGACGACGAGGTCATCAGTGACAAGTAACGACATCTACAGGCGGAATGCAAAATTCGAGTAAAGTATGGAGCTACGTGTATATAACAATATTTGGTGTCTTCGACGTATACATAAGGATACATAAAGATATATAAGGATGTTTAAGGATATATATTTGAGGATATCTTCGTCACCCTTTTCAAGCCTAGCCATATATTCACACACAAACATACATACAAACATCAATACATGAATACACACGCATATATATATATATAGCCACCGATATTACTAATATGCGGCGAGCTGGCAGAACCGTTAGCACGCCGGGCGAAATGCGTAGCCGTATTTCGTCTGCCATTACTTTCTGAGTTCAAATTCCGCCGAGGTCGACTTTGCCTTTCAACCTTTCAGGGTCAATAATTTAAGTACCAGTTACATACTGGGGTCGATATAATCGACTTAATTCCTTTGTCTGTCCTTGTTTGTCCCCTCTATGTTTAGCCCCTTGTGGGTAGTAAAGAAACATATATTACTAATACATATATATATAGAGAGAGAGAAAGGGAGCAAGAGAAAGAGAGAGAGATAAGACGTATGATATATGAGGCTTCACACAGTTTCTTATTTCTTTACTGCCCACAAGTGGCTAAACACAGAGGCGACAAACAAGGAGAGAAAATCGGATTAAGTCGATTATATCGACCCCAGTGCGTAACTGGTACTAATTTAATCGACCCTGAAAGGATGAAAGGCAAAGTCGACCTAGGCGGAATTTGAACTCACAACGTAACGCAGACGAAATACCGCTAAGCATTTCGCCCAGCGCGCTAACGTTTCTGCCAGCTCGCCGTGTCACACAGGCTTCACACAGTTGCTGTCTAGCGAACTCACAAGACATTGGTTGGCCTGGGGCATTACTAGAAGACTCTTGCACAAGGTACCGTGCAGTGGGAATGAACCCAAGGTCACGGTATTACAAAACGAGCTTCGTAACCACACATTCACGCCTGTCTGCTCGTACGTATCTGTTTCCGTATAACATATTTATACTTACAAAACAAAAGAAACAAATACCGATTACTCATTACAGGATGTTCAGTTCTGTTTCATTTCCTTTTGTACTCTCGAACACACAGGACAGCAAACTGACGCCACTGGTTTCTCTCGGCTGCAGTTTCGCTTCCGTCCGCCCATGTCATTTTGGCCTCTTTCATGTCGGTTAAAAATGTTCTAAGCCACGTTGTGTTCTGTCTTGATCTTTATCCTTCCGGCGGTGTCTATTTGAAAGCTGTTTTGAAATTACATTGTTTGAGTACCCGAAGTGGTTGATCTGATAGATTTAATCTTCGCTCTTATATATTGGCTGTCTTTAGAAAGTCTTTATTGGTGATGTGGGATATATATTCTTTGAGAATAATTTTATTACTCGTTTATGACTCATTTCGATGTTACTCTGAGTTTTAAACATATTTGTGTAATGAAGTTAGCGATCGCTTCATTCACAAATACTTTGGATCAACATACAGACATTCACAGTCATAGGCACATACATATGTTGGAAAGTAGACTACTTGTGCATGTATGTGCTTATATCTTGTGTCTGTTTTTATCTCGTGTGTACATGTATGTGTTTATCTGAGTATGTTTGTAAAAATAAATATATCTCGAACACAATTTCCGATTAACAGTAATCGATCAACTAAATTAACACACTGACTGATTTATTGTATTAAGTGGCTGAGGATTCCATGTGCAAACGTGTACTCTCTACATAAATCTCAGACAGAGTCAACCTCACACTGAGAGACAAGGTTGAATTTCTGAACGGGCTTCTCTACAGTTACCGTCTATCTCGTCTTGGATCAGATATTATGGCTCGAATCAAGTTTATTGAAAATGGCACTTGCCAGGGTTGTCACACAGAGGAATCGAAATTGGGATCTGAAGAATGCGAAGCGAACGTTTTAAACACTTGACCATACTGCGCTTAATATGTGTGAATGTATGTGTGTAAGTACGATCGATCGATCGATAGATACACTGATAAATAAATAGATAGATAGATAGATAGATAGATAGATAGATAGATAGATAGATAGATAGATAGATAGATAGATAGACAGAGAGACAGACAGGCTGGCAGACAGACAGATAGATAGATAAATAGATAGAGAGAGAGATAGAGAGAGAGATAGAGAGATAGAGACAGACAGATAGACAGACAGACAGACAGACAGACAGACAGACAGATAGATAGATAGATAGATAGATAGATAGATAGATAGATAGATAGATAGATAGATAGACAGACAGGCAGACAGACAGACAGACAGACAGATAGATAGATAGACAGATAGATAGATAGATAGATAGATAGATAGATAGATAGATAGATAGATAGATAGATAGATAGAAAGATAGATAGATGATGGATAGATAGAGAGAGAGAGAGAGGGTAGATAGATAGATTGATAGATAGAGAGAGAAAGAAAGAGAGGTAGATAGAGAGACAGACAAACAGACAGATAGAAATATAGATAATATTCCATTATATTAATCTCCTTAGTGTCCTCAAGGTATATAAAATCTGTCAGTTCATGCCAAACACTTCTTTCTCGAGCCATACCTTCTATATCCATCCAATTTCCTTGCTTTACTTCTCACTCCATCGTTTATGGCTGTGGTTCTCGGTCTAGAAATTTTTTTTTCCATTCCACAAGACACCAATACGAAAGCAGCTTTATTAAATTTCTTTACCTTCTGAGAACATGGCCCATCGATTTCCGTTTCAGAGATTTCACAAAACAGTTGCATCTTCTAAACGCAAAGAATCTGCCTTACAGATATATATCGTTTACGTTTTGTTTGCAAACATATGCTCTGTAGAAGTGCTATATGTATATATGTGTGTGTGTGTGTGTGCGTGTGTCTATATATGTATATATATATTATTTATACACACACACATATTGATAACTAGATAGATAGATAAATGTATGCATAGATATATATAGATATATATATATTCTTATATATATATATATTTATATATATACATATATGCATATATGTATATTCATATATATATATATATATATATATATATACTTTATTTAAAACAGCAGAAAATTCAACAAAACCTGTTACTCTGAGTTTCCCGTTGCCGTTCATCGGACAGTTTTTGCAAAAAGACCGTATTTTGCCCGGCGTGCTTAGTTCAGCCAGTTTGCCGCCTTAACACTATCAAATATTGGTTTCAATTTTTTGCACAAGGCCAGCAGTTTCGGGGAAGGTTGCTTAGTCGATCACATTGATCCCAGTGTGTGTGGTGTGTGTGTGTGTGCGTGTGGAGGGTCTCTTATACTTGACAGGGCTGAGCAGAATGTTCAGTGTTTTTATGCTGCTGGTGTAGTTCCTTGATGTGTAGCGTAGAGTCTGTGTTTGGAGGTGGGTTTTCGTGTAGTCATAATGTCTGTGGGAGGTGAAACAGGCTGTGGTAACGTACTAAGTCCTTGCCCATCATATGCCTATGTAGTCAAGTGGAGCTGTTTGCTTAATTATTTTTTATATACTTTCTTTTCGTTGCATAGGTGGACTGTGGATATTTTTGTTTATGTACTGCATTTGATGATTTAAAAGCTGTTTTGTGTTCTTAGTAATTTGCGATTTTGTACAGGATTCAATACCTTTATAATCCGTGATGAGCTCACGTATTGTTTGTACATCATTATTGGTTGTAGTTGTTGTTTCTGTCATGAGGAGAATGCAAACGTAGTACCTAAGATTACTCTAAGTATCCTTGTACATTATCCGATTTTCTTTAATAAGTGGAATGCTATTGTTGAAACAGGTTGTACGTAATTCTCAGTACATTCTTCCATGTCTGTGGGTTTTTTATGCTGTTGTATGCGTTGAATGGTTCTATTCGGTGTTTTCAAATGTTGGAGACGATGGATTTGGTAGATGCTACTTTATGTCTGTTTTGTAGAACCAGGTTTCGTGATAACTTAATTTGCAGTGAACTAGCTGTGCAAATAATAATAATAATAATAATAAGACTTCAGACAAAGAACATGCCTCCTCATTGATATGGCTGTCCTAATCGATATAAACGTATATGTCAAGACTTACCAAAAACTGAGCAAATATACAGATATTGAAATAGAAATCAGCAAAATGTGGGACCTGAAGACTAAAACAATACCTGTTGTCATAGGTTCCCTGGGAATGACAGCAAAAGGGGCTGATTGCTACCTAGCTCAGATACCAGGAAACCCCAAAATGGCAAAAGTTCAAAAGATAGTACTTATGGGAACTGCTCATATCCTACGCAAAATACTTTCTATGTAATCTCAAGTTTTATAACAAACTTAATTTTCTTATGTTTTCTTGAACATTCTCTAGAACAATACTATGTACAAAACCAAATATATGGCACCGTAGACATAACACCAACATGAACTTCCAAATTGTCTCTTGAGGTCTCTGAGTGATACTTGGAGCCAACTTGTACAAATGTAAAGCAAAAGTCAAACATAAAATAATAATAATAATAAAAATGTGTCTGCAGACTGTGGTATGATATCGTCTGTGCATATCTACTATTTTGTGAACGTATAGCTAGATCATGTAGATTAATAAATAGGAGTGAGAGAATGGATCCTGATAGTACATCATTCAGGATATTACAGGTTGCAGTTCTGCCGGCTTCACAAACACACTCACTTTGAGCATGTTTGTGATTGAGCGAATAGTGTGGATTGGATTGTTTTATTAATACTTATGTGGCAGCTTCTGGTGTTGAAGGTGCTATGTATTTTCTGTAACTGGTTCTGGAAATGGCATAGTTGATAAGTCTAATGTTCTGAATCCATTTCTATATTTAAGGGATGAGGAATTATGTATATTATTTACATTATTTATATTTGACGGATATTTGTCCTCATCTTGTTTGTTGTTAACACAGTGTTTCGGCTGATATACCCTCCCGCCTTCATCAGGTGCCTTGGAGAAATTTCAAACTTGGGTTCTCATTCCTATGGTATTTTTCGATATTATTATTATTATTATTATTATTATTATTATTCAGGTCACTGCTTGGAATCGAACTTGGAATCTTAGGCTTAGTAGCCCGCGCTCTTAACCACTACGCCATATGAAGACAAATATCCGTCAAATGTAAATACTGTAAATAATGTCCTGAATCCATGTCATGGTTGAGAGAGGCGTGATTTGAGGCTACACTGAGGAGGATAATATGTGAGTATGGTGTTACTCTTCCTAAAAGTGTTTATTAAACTTCAGAACTGTTGCAACGTTTCTATCTTCCATATTCTTGGAATTTGACATTCATGTTGTTTTTCTTTAGCCATCCGATCATTCCTCATTGACGAGAACAATGATGAATGGCGTTCAAACATTAACCATCTAATCGTTTTTAAAGTATAATGAACGGACCACATTGTCCCGAAGAAATATATCCCCGATTTTTATGACAATGGGAGTTGAAGGAAAAATGGTTGCTACTTCTTATTTCTTTATTGCCCACAAGGGGCTAAACATAGAGGAGACAAACAAGGACAGACAAAGGGATTAAGTCGATCATATCGACCCCAGTGCGTAACTGGTATTTATTTAATCGACCGCGAAAGGATGAAAGGCAAAGTCGACCTCGGTGGAATTTAAACTCAGAACGTAACGGCAGACGAAATACCTATTTCTTTACTACTCACAAGGGGCTAAACACAGAGAGAACAAATAAGGGCAGGCAAACGGATTAAGTCGATTACATCGACCCCAGTGCATAACTGGTACTTAATTTATCGACCCCGAAAGGATGAAAGGCAAAGTCGACCCCGGCAGAATTTGAACTCAGAATGTAACGGCAGACGAAATACCGCGAAGCATTTCGCCCGGCGTGCTAACGATTCTACCAGCTCGACGCCTTAAAATGGTTGCTATTTCTAGCAATTCAAATGACTCTTTAGAAACTCCTCGTATACGCTCGCATGTGACAGTGTTAGAATGATTAGTTGTAAATATTGATGAGTTCAGTGATTCATTCACTGGACTCCTCACTAACTTATTATATTTGTGTTTACCATATTTTGTCTGGCATTGGAGTTCTGAGGTTTCAGGTTTCTCTATTATTCGAGGGATTTCTGTAAAAGAAAATAAAGAAATCAAACTATAATAATTATTTTCCTCTCTTTTTTGTGTGGTTTTTGGAAGGTGATGTTTTTAAAGCGATGTCTGATAACAGTGTTTCACTTGTAGCACAATGTATGTTTAATATTTGATATTGTAAAGAGTGTGAACTGGCAGAATCGTTAGCATGCCGGGCAGAATACTCGGAAGCATTTCACTTCTGAGTTCAAATCCCGCCGAGGTCGATTTGCCTTTTATCCTTTCGGAGGCCGATAAATTAAGTACCAGTCAAGCACTGGGATCAAGGTAATCGACTTATCCCCCATCCTCGAAATTGCTGGCCTTGTGCAAAAATGTGAAACCAATATCTGATAGTGTTAAGGCGGCGAACTGGCAGAACCGTTTGCTCGCCGGGCAAAATACGGTCTTTACGTTCTGAGTTCAAATTCCGCCGGGGTCGTCTTTGCCTTTCATCATTTTATTGGCGATGAAATAAGTACCAGTTAAACACTGAAGGGTCGATGTAATCGACTTACACCCTCCCCTGAAACTGACGGCCTCGAGCCAACATTTGAAACTATCATTAGTGTTGTCATTGTGATATGGGGTTAGGTGTGACCGGTGTTATTTTATTTGTTGTTACTCAACGTGCTATTATTATCCTTGCTGCTGCTGCTGCTACTGCTGCTGCTTCTGCTGCTGCTGTTAATTATCGTGTAAAAGGGTTTTACTATTAATTTTTATGGTTTTTGCTGGATACAAATGTTTTGCCAGCGTTCTAGCTTTACACGGTTTATTTAGTTTTATTTCAGTTGTGTGTGATTTTTGGTGTATTCTGTTTCAAGTTGCCTATGGATTTTATGAGGTTTGGCTATTTCTGGTGCGCAATTTCAATTATATTTTTTAATGTTGCCTTGTGGGATATTGTAATTGTGTTCTTGTAGTCTGTAAAACTTGATTCTGTTTCCTGGTGGAAGTCGTTCATATCGGTTTTTTTTCTTTTTGTTTCTTTACCATTACTTTTTTTTCCTAATTCGTAAAAGCTCTTTTTTTTTTCTCTCTCTCTCTCTCTCTCTGTCTTTTCTTTCTTGATTTACATGGGAGTTCGTTGTGATAATAATTGCCAGGTTATCCGGCCGGCAAGTTCTTTGCTATTGGCAACTGATTGTAGTTGTTAGATGTGAGAAGGAGAATGGGATGACTGGAGAAGAAAAGTTGTTTCTAGAGGGCTTGGTGAAGGGTGTGTGTGTATATGAATGCGTGGAATATCTAGAATAAAAGGTTTTTAGATTGGTAAAATTCTTACAACGTCGGATAAAACTACTTTGCGGTATTTTTACATCTCCTTACGTCTAGAGTATAATTCTACCACAATCAATCTCTGTTTTCATGACTTCGATGTCGATAACAAAATATCAGTTTAATACTGAAATCGATATAATGGACTATAATCTTCTCTAAAGCTTGTGGCCATATAACTGCTTTAGAGTAAAGCGAGTTTAGTTGAGATTGTACGGCGGGGTGCTGAAAGGTTCCTGGCTTAAAGGATGTGGCGAAAGGTCGGGCTGCAGACCCACAATTTCGAATTGTTTTTCAGGGTTTAGAAAAACTGAAGGACCAAAACTATAAGTGCATGGATCTGAGAGGGGAATATGGTGACTAATATCAAATTAATTGACCCTCCTTTAGTTTCTTTTACTCAAAGCCAGGAACTTCCAAACGCCTCCTGGTAGTTATGTTTACATTATTTATATATATATATATATATATAATATTATATATATATATATATATATATATATTATATATATATATATATACATATATGTATATTATATATATACATATTGGGTTGGTGCATAATTATTGCGGCTCTTTTACAGCAAACTTTATTCAACAATATTTAAAGCAACAATATTTAAAGCATCTTTGAATGATGGTCCGACCGTCTGCCAAGCAAATGGGAAGCAGTAATTGAAGTAGATGGTGAATATGCTCCGGAATAATAACTTAAAGATGTTTTTGCATGTTGTTATTGTTTTACTTGATAAAAATTTGTTAATAATAAAGCCGCAATAATTATGCACCAACCCAATGTATTATATATATATATATATATTCGTGTATTTATATTATATGTATATGTATGTATATATTATATATATATATAATTGTACGTATGTATATATTATATACATATGTATGTATGTGTTTGTGTGTATGCATGTATATAAAGCATAAACATACATATACACACACAAACTCATATATACATATAAGCATTTATAGTATGAGGTAAAAAAAAGGTAGATAGATAGAAAGGCACATGCGTACATATACTTACTGTATACATATATATATATATATATATATAATACGTCACCCTTTTCAAGCCTAGCCAGGCTCATGGGCCCGGTTTCTGTGGCGTATGTGCTCCCCCCAGCTGGACGCCAGTCCATCGCAGCGTTACTCAAGAAACAGGAAGAGAGATTGAGAGAAGGTTGTGGCGAAAGAATACAACAGGGGTCGCCACTCCCACCCCTGTCGGAGCGTCGTGGAGCTTTTAGGTGTTTTTGCTCAATAAACACACACAACGTCCGGGCTGGGAATCGAAACCGCGATCCTCCGACCACGAGTCCGCTGCCCTAACCACTTGGCCATTGCACCTCCACACATACACACACACACACACACACGCACACATATATATATTATATGCACATAAAACTTACAAATGCACGTACATACACCCTTATACATATTCTG
>NC_043009.1:59211566-59244066 GCF_006345805.1 Octopus sinensis
TCACCTGGTCTTTGGGTGTCTTTTAGTTGAGTTTGACACTGTTTTGAATACATAGACCATCGCCCAGAATAATTGTGATTTTTCAAAACAATGTTTGGTAGTCTAACACGCAAACAGATTTCGCATCATCACCTAGCCTTTGGATGTATCTTAGTTGAGTTTGAAAACTTTTTTTAAGTATGCAGACCATCGCCCCCAACCACTTTTCCCCTTCTCAAAATTCTTTTGAACAAAACTTTGAGCTGAACATCATCTTCATTAATTTCATCAATCTGAGAAGTCTAGCAACAGTCATGAACTGTGCTTTTTCTCTTTTCCTATTTCTTCTTACGAATACATTTTTAAAAAATACGGAATACTCTTTTCTACTCTAGGCACAAGGCCCGACATTTTTTACGGAGTGAGCCAGTCAATTAGATCGACCCCAGTGCGAAACTGATACTTAATTTATCGACCCCGAAAGGGTGAAAGGCAAAGTCGACCTCGGCAGAATTTGAACTCAGAACGTAGCGGCAGACGAAATACCTATTTCTTTATTACCCACAAGGGGCTAAACATAGAGGGGACAAAGAAGGACAGACATAGGTATTAAGTCGATTACATCGACCACCGTGCGTAACTGATACTTATTTAATCGACCCCGAAAGGATGAAAGGCAAAGTCGACCTCGGCTTAGTTTGAACTCAGAACGTAGCGGCAGACGAAATATTGCTAAGCATTCCGCCCGGCGTGCTAAAGTTTCTGCCACATAAACACAATACTGCGATAGATAAACCGTTTATTTGTTGCGTGTCATGTATTTTGTGATCCTCAAGAAATAATAAAAAGAAAATAAACAGGGTCCGATTAAGACTGAGGCCCCCTGGCCTAATAGGTCTTGGAGAACTGTACGATTTTCCGTATGTTATTTGCATGTTACAGTTATTAAAACGAAAAGCTGAAAACAATAAAAAATGTGCATTGTAAAAACAAATAAAATGTAAATAATCCTGAAATTGTTAGGGTAGGGAGTGGTCGATTACATCGACCCTAGTGCGCAATAGGTAGTTAATTTATCGACTCCAAAAGGAAGTTGAACTCAGAACGTAACGACGCGGAAAATACCTATTTCTTTATTACCCACAAGGGGCTAAACACAGAGGGAACAAACAAGGACAGACATAGGTATTAAGTCGATTACATCGACCCCAGTTCGTAACTGGTACTTAATTGATCGACCCCGAAAGGATGAAAGGCAAAGTCGACCTCGGCGGAATTTGAACTCAGAACGTAACGGCAGACGAATACCTATTTCTTTATTACCCACAAGGGGCTAAACACAGAGGGAACAAACAAGGACAGACATAGGTATTAAGTCGATTACATCGACCCCAGTTCGTAACTGGTACTTAATTTATCGACCCCGAAAGGATGAAAGGCAAAGTCGACCTCGGCGGAATTTGAACTCAGAACGTAACGGCAGACGAATACCTATTTCTTTATTACCCACAAGGGGCTAAACATAGAGGGAACAAACAAGGACAGACATAGGTATTAAGTCGATTACATCGACCCCAGTTCGTAACTGGTACTTAATTTATCGACCCCGAAAGGATGAAAGGCAAAGTCGACCTCGGCGGAATTTGAACTCAGAACGTAACGGCAGACGAATACCTATTTCTTTATTACCCACAAGGGGCTAAACATAGAGGGAACAAACAAGGACAGACATAGGTATTAAGTCGATTACATCGACCCCAGTGCGTAACTGGTACTTAATTTATCGACCCCCGAAATCATGAAAGGCAAAGTCGACCTCGGTGGAATTTGAACTCAGAACGTAACGGCAGACGAAATACGGCTAATCATTTCGTCCAGCGTGCAAACGATTCTGACAGCTCAGCGTCATAAGCTTTTTAAGTAATCTAAATACAAAAAGCATTAATAATTTCAAATCAATTTTGTTATTTCATTTTGTTTTATTCCATAACCTTTATTACTGACATTGCTTCGATAACTTCTGACATATCTATGTTGTTTGGTACATTTGTTAGGATAATGCACAGCTGTTGATTTCCCTCTCTTATTATATCAGATGACAACGTACGCTCGACATATGCTAAGCATATAATTTGGGACGATGATGACGTCAGAAATAGCCAGAGCTATCACAAATACATATTTTTTTGCAAAAGGGTCAATGTCAAAAAACTAGAATCCGATGATGGGGTTTCATGTAATCGACTAACCCCCTGCCACAAAATGTCGGTCCTTGTGCCTATAGTAGAAAGGATTATTCTTGTTTTTGGTGATGTCTTTGCAGCTGCTGCTGTTGTTGTTGTTGTTGTTAAGCAACAAGACTGGTAAGGGTGATTAGGTGATGGTCTAGGGCTTAGGGGCGGGAGATCCGAGACCTTGGAAAAAAAAACTTTGGTCGTCTCGTTGCTGTCGAGGGCTCTTCGTTGACGCCCGACACCACTGGGAGGTGGCCCTCGAAGTCGGTGGAAATGGAGATCTCCAGGTCCAAATTCTTGGACGGCTGCTGCTGGTGCTGTTGGTGCTGGTGCCGTTGCAAATCATGGAGGCCTCAGCATTTCTTCTGGAATATTTAGATCCTGAGATCAAATTTCTTCTGGCTATTTAGACCCTGAGATCAAATTTCGTAGAGATCAATTTAGCTTTCATCCCACTGAAGTCAGTAAAATTATGTGCCAGCCAAATGGTGGTAAATAACTAAAAACTCCCTCTCCTCACCGAAGAAACATTGTCACTACAGAGTGTCTGATAATAGTAATAAACCCCTGTAGTGAGTGTTATAGCGCACTAATTTCAAATGACGTTGGAGTCAACTTTAGCGACCCCGAAAGGATGAATGGTAAAGTCGACCTCGGGGGAGTTTGAACTCGGAAGGGAACGGCGGGCGAAATACCTATTTCTTTACTACCTACAAGGGGCTAAACACCGAGGGGACGGACAACTACAGACAAACGGATTAAGTCGATTACATCGACCCCAGTGCTTAACTGGTACTTAATTTATCGACCCCGAAAGGATGAAAGGCAAAGTCGACCTCGGCGGAATTTGAACTCAGAACGTAGCGGCAGACGAAAAACCTATTTCTTTACTACCCACAAGGGGCTAAACTCAGAGAGGACAAACAACAACAGACAAACGGATTAAGTCCTTTCGAAAGGATGAAAGGCAAAGTTGACCTCGGCGGAATTTGAACTCAGAACGTAGCGGCAGACGAAAGATCGCTAAGCATTTCGCCTGGCGTGCTAACGACTCTGCCAGCTCGCCCCCTTCTGAACGAAGTATTATTGTTGCTCTATAATGATCAATGTTTACAATTCGTTGTTGTAATTTTATTTCCTTGTTTACTATATACATAGAAACGCTTTTAAGAAATCTTTTTGTTCTTTTAAATAAAGGTCATGATATATTTTATTACTGGTACCAATCCTTCTCTCTACCTCTGTTTCCTTAGGCATTCACACACACAGACCCACACAAATACCACAAAACATGCACATAGATAGATAGATAGATAGATAGATAGATAGATAGATAGATAGATAGATAGATAGACAGATAGATAGATAGATAGATAGATAGATAGATAGATAGATAGATAGATAGATAGATAGATAGATAGATAGATAGATAGATAGGCAGGCAACAAAGAAACAGACAATCAGGTAGGCAGAGAAGAGAGAGATTTTTTAAAAGCTATGTGGAAAGTTGCTAAAATGTGCAGTCGGCTTTATAGAAATGAAAAAAATATGAGACGTTAATCAAGTTTCCGTCTTCAAAATAATTTTAGTTTTGCTCATAAATATTTAAAATATGTCTAGCAACTTACATTGTGTTTCTTTCTACTTCAGCAGGCTATGTTAAAACCGAATATTTTTTATGAGGATTGATAAATTTAGGGAGAAAAACTTCATATATGTATGTGTTGTGTGCGTGTGTGTGTGTGTGTGTGTGTGTGTGTGTGTAGACGAAACAGGGACAACTGAAGAAGGGGTATATTCCTTGTGTTGTTTGTCTTGTACTGTTTTTTGTTGTTTGAAAAAAAGTTCGTTTCCATGATCTTGTTTTTATGTTTTCGTTTCTCGTCGTGTTCAACGTTTTTTGATGTTCTGTGCCCATATATGCATGTATATATACATATAGATGTAGGTATGTACATATGCATATATTCATTTATTATTTATATTATTATATGATCGAACGCCACGCATCCTTTTCCAAGTAACGTATATATATATATATATATATATATATATATATATATATATGAGTATGTATCATTGCGTCTGTGTTTGTCCCCCGTCTCCTCTCGATAATCCGTGTTAGTGTGTCTACGTCCTCGTAAATTCACGATTCGGCAAAATGGCCCGTTAGGTAAGTCCTGGGGCTGACATTTTTCGACTAAAACCTTTCAAGATGGTGCCCCAACATGGTTGCTGTGAAATTTAAGTGAAACACCTAAGAGTAAAAACACCCTTCGGTCATGAATGACCATGGGATTGCACCAAGAAAGTTCTCTTCCGCGGTACAAGTCCGGGAAAGCCTAGGCTGTTTATGAAGACCAGTAGTCACCCATGCATGCCAGCATCCGCTCTCCGATGTTTATCCAAGTCAAAGGCAATGGCCGATGCAGCTTGGCACCAGTGATGTTGCAGTTGTTGTTCTGCAACTGAGTAAAGTGGAGCAACGCGAAAATAAAGTGTTTTGTGCAAGAACGCAACACACAGTCCTGTCCAGGAAACAAACTCACTGCTTCATGATTGTGAGCTGGACGCTCTACCAACTGAGCCACCGAGACAAGTAAAAATCAAACATAAAAGTTATGTTTATTATTTCTTTATTGCCCACAAGTGGCTAAACATAGAGGGGACAAACAAGGACAGACAAACAGATTATGTCGATTACATCGACACCAGTGCGTAACTGGTACTTACTTAATCGACCCCGAAAGGATGAAAGGCAAAGTCGACCTCGGCGGAATTTGAACTCAGAACGTAGCGGTTGACGAAATACCTATTTCTTTACTACCTACGAGGGGCTAAACACAGAGAGGGGGCAAACAAGGACAGATAAACGAATTAAGTCGATTACATCGACCCCAGTGCATAACTGATACTTATTTAATCGACCCCGAAAGGATTAAAGGCAAAGTCGACCTCAGCGGATTTTGAACTCAGAACATAGCGGCAGGCGGAATACCTATTTCTATTTCTTTACTACCCACAAGGGGCTAAACACAGAGAGGACAAACAAGGACAGATAAACGGATTAAGTCGATTACATCGACCCAGTGCATAACTGGTACTAATTTAATGGACCCCGAAAGGATGAAAGACAAAGTCGACCTCAGCGGAATTTGAACTCAGAACGTAGCGGCAGACGAAATACCGCTAAGCATTTCGCCCGGCGTGTTAACGTTTCTGCCAGCTTACCGCCTTTGAACTCAGATCGTAAAGACAGAATGCCCCAAAGCATTCTGCCAGTTCGCCGCCTTGATAAAAGATATGTTTGTGATGCGAAACTCTTTACCTCGAGGTCACGCGCTTCTATTGACTGTCCTTGGAAAGAGTAATAAATGCAAAGTGCTGTTGTTATATAGTCGTTTAATATTCATATCCTGAAACTTCGACAACATTTGATACAAGCAACAATTGTATAGACTTGAGAGATATGACAAAACGACTTGGAATAATCTATCCTTGAAGCAACAACGACAATCGCGTTCACCACCGCCCCCCCACCACCACCACTGCATCCACCACTTCTCATGTCCCACCGATTTTTCAGCTTTGTTGTTCGACAGGAAACCCCGCTGAAAAAAATATAATACTTCGAAAGTTTCCTACATGATTTTTCGCTTTTATTTGTCGTTCTTCCAAATATTTTTACAGTCAATAAAATGATTCTACACACATACATAACAACAACAAAAATAATAATAAATAAAGGAAGAACAAGAACTGGTAATAAACAAATCTAGGCTGTTAAGCAAAATTACTATTTTCCATGTTTCAACCACATTTTCACAATATTCACAATTTCTCGGCAGGCGTTTAAGGATTCATATAAGCTGTCTTAACTTTACACAATACTTGACGAAAAAACGATGTCATTTTCAATACTTTGAGTAGTTTTCTTTATTACTATATATATTTTCAATCAAATACCTTCCTGTCTTCGGAATATTTTGTAATTTTTCAACAAATATTTATGTATCCCCACTTTTCAACAAAAAGAGTTTTTTAAAAATCAATAATTTTGGTAAATTTCATCAACGTTTTAGCTTTTTATTTAATACGGTTATTATATTTTGGAATGCGTTTTAGATTTAAATTTTGTTTTACATTAATCGGATATGCATTTATGTTTCTTTAAGGAATTTAGTCAATTAAATCAGCCTTAGTACCTGGCTGGTACACATTTAACTTTTCACGGATAAATGAAAAGCAAATTTTTCTGCCAACTAAAATGATAGTACTTTGACAGAAGCGCCAATAAATTACAAAAACAGTAACGTTTTTACATAACGAAAACTGACATCAAACATTACGTTACGATTTAATAATGGATTTCTATGAAAAAAAAACGTAGACTTCTGACTGTAATTTTTTTTACATCGCGCTAGTGTAGCTAAACGAGGTGGACTCTATACTCTCGGATTGCTGGAAATAGCAACCACTTCCCTGCAATCAGAAATTACTATCATAAAATCAGAATGATGCGGATGATAGTTCAAAGGATAAAATCTATATATATAAAACTGTAGTTGTGTGAGTGTCTGTCCCCTTCGATTTAGATTCCTAACTACTCCCACATTTTGCGGTGCAGTTTAACCAAATTCGGGTATCTTATAGTCGTGATTCATATCGAGCCCGTCTGAGTATTAGCGCGCGTCTACAATGAGACTACGATTTTAAAATAATTTAACATAATTTTTTATTCCATTTTAATGCATAACTTTTCGTGTGTCGATGGCGGCGAAGTTGGCGTCCATGGTCACACCTGCACCTGTTTGCTTCTCCCCCTTCTTCCCTCCCTCGTGAAGCTGTGGAGAAGGGAGTGTAAGGAAATCAACGTCGTAAAGCGTTGTCAAGGAGACCAGTGTTCTTCTAGAACAACGACTTCATGGCTTGAAGACACCAAAACAGAAATGGCTAAGAAAGCCCGAATTGGCATCTATAAGGGAAGTAACTCTCTAAAAATGCTTATATAGTTATTTCCCTTACAAACCCGAGCAACGCCGGGCGATACTGCTAGTATGTCATAAAATCGACGAGGATATGATGATGATGGTGACTTTAAGAAAACTTTTTCCCAAGACCTGCTCAGGTTAGGCTTGATTACAGGTGAAACAGCGGCTGAATAAACAACACAGAAACCAGAGCAAGTTGAAGGCATCATTGTTACTCCTGTTTCAGTGATTCGATTGTGGTCATGCTGGGGCACCGCGTTATTAGTGAAACGAATCGATCCCCAGAAATTATAGCGTCACCTGGTACTTATCTATTGGTCTGTTTTGACGAACTGCTAAGTTACGGGGACTTAAGGAAACCAGCAACCGATTGTCAAACACGGGCACGCGCACGCACACACACAAACACTCACACATGCATGCATGTATGTATGTATGTATGTATGTATATATGCATGTATATATATATATATATGTATGTGTGTATGTATATATGCATGTATATATATATATATATATGTATGTGTGTATGTATATATGCATGTATATATATATATATATATATGTATGTGTGTATGTATATATGCATGTATAATATATATATAATATTATGTATGTGTGTATGTATATATGCATGTATATATATATATATATATATATATATGTATGTGTGTATTGTATATATGCATGTATATATATATATATTTATATAATATATATATATAGATATATATATATAATATGTATGTGTTATGTATATATGCAATGTATATATATATATATATATTATATATAATATAATATTATTATATTATTGTATGTGTGTATGTATATATGCATGTTATATATATAGATATATATATATATATATATATATATATATATATATATATATATGTATGTGTGTGTATGTATGTACGTATGCATGTATGAGTCAGGTCACTTTCGAGTGCTACTGGTAACATGTAACCCAGCATGGTCGGGTCGCCTGCGACTAAACCGGCAATCCACCAAGCTTGCTTGCTTGGTGCGGGGGGTGTTTATTGGACACCCTGCGGGATGAAAAACGAAACCCGTCAACGGCCATCCAATAAATGTCTCAAGGTTGTATCATGCGCAGGGACATAGAAATAATCGGACTGAATACCCGATCGGGCGGTTGAACCATTGTGAGTGAAGGACTCCTAGCCTTTGTTAGGGCATCCTTCTAGGAGAAGGTAACTCAGGTAACTGGGATAACACCGACATAAAACCTGCGGCTCAGTGGTTACCGATGATCTTGACTTGTTCTTCTTTTCAGATTATGGCTGTTGTTGCTTAGTGAGTAGGATTGACTCAGTGCACAGCCTTTCCTCACTTTAAGAGAAAATCTTCTTGCACAGGCATTGCACGATAACATCATTGATTAAGCTTCGTGCGATGGCCATACTCGAAAACGAGGGGGCAGCCACCATGTATGTATGCATGTATGTATAACAGGTACTACTCAGGAATAAGTGGTTTGTGGGAAAAACACTTGTTGCATATGGGTGAATGATTACAGGATCATTAGTGGTATGATGATGAGGAGGAGGTCGAAGGGAAAGAGGAGGAGGTTAAAGAGAAGGAGGAGGTGGAGAAAGGAGGAGGTGGAGAAAGGAGAATGTAATGGTGGTGGTGATGGTGATGGTGATGGTGATGGTGATGGTGATGGTGGTGGTGGTGGTGAATGACGAGGGTAATTACAATAAGACGGTGGAGGGAATAGAGAAAGTTCAGATGGGCGGCAGTGGTGGTGGTGGAGGTGGTGGTGGTGGTGGTTGATGACGAAGACAATTACGATAGGAAGGTTGGAGGGATGGGAGAAATTTCGGATGCTTGTAGTTTGTGCTTTGGCTCATCAAACGTAATGAAAATACGCAGTTTCAATCGAAGCTTCTGGCGATATCAATGTGTTTTAAGCAGCGCAACAAACGAAGACGATGAAGGGGGTGTAGTCGGAGGAGAAAATATACAGGAGGGGAATTGTGTATATATATATATATATATAGGCATATGTATAAATACACAATATATATATATAATATATATATATATATACATGCATATGTATAAATACACAATATATATATATATATACGCATATGTATAAATACACAATATAATATATATATACGCATATGTATAAATACACAATATATATATATATATACGCATATGTATAAATACACAATATATATATATATATACGCATATGTATAAATACACAATATATAATATATATACGCATATGTATAAATACACAATATATATATATATACGCATATGTATAAATACACAATATATATATATATACGCATATGTATAAATACACAATATATATATATATACGCATATGTATAAATACACAATATATATATATATATATGGGGAGGGGGTTGGGTGTATGTGCGTGTGTGTGTATATGTGTGCGTATGTGTATGTATGCATGAGAGCATTATGTAAATAGTTAAGAAATATGCATGTATAAAATACGTCATGTGAATGTATATATATAGAGAGAAAGAGTGAGAATGAGTGTGTGTGTGTGACACAGAGAGAGAGAGAGGAGAGAGAGAGAGAGAGGGGAAGAAATAAACCGATTTACGTACGTGTGTATATGTATGTGTCCATAGTGTTGCATTAATATATCTCGCTACCGGACCAACTTGTGTCTAAAATTAATTATATGAATATGCAACATATATACATACATACATATATATATACATACATACATATATGCATACATACATATATGCATACATGTACGCCACGCACGCGCACACATACATACATACACGCATGCATACATACATAAACAAATACATATATAGAGACATACATAGACGTAAGTATACACGCGGATACACAGAGATAAACAGACAGGCATATATACATATCTATCTATATATATATATATATATATACAGAGAGAGAGAGAGAGAGAGAGAGAGAGAGGAGAGAGAGATAGATAGATAGATAGATAGATAGATAGATAGATAGATAGATAGATAGATAGATAGATAGATAGATAAATAGATGGATACATAGATAGATAGATATGTAGTTCTATTTAAAGATACACCTCCATATATACATATAGTATTAACTAGAACATTTGAACTTAAAGGGTATATGTGTGTATGCTTGTGTGTTTGTGTGCGTGTGCGTGTGTGTGTGTGCGTCTGTGCATGTTTGTGTATATATACGTGTGTGTGTATGTGTGTGTGTGTATGTGTGTGTGTGTATACACACAGTGACACACAAACATATATAAATAGATAAATAGATATATATATATATATATATATTTACATGATATACGTGCGCATGCGCACACACACGCACATAATATCTGTGTGTGTTTGAGTGCGTATATAGAAATACAGGTGATACGACTGAGTGTAGATATAAAATAGCTTGGATGATGTGGTGCAGGAAAAATGCTGATCTATGCGGATTATGAGGAGGCTTATGTTATTGTTAATGATGATAATGAGAATAATTTCGAATCTATTAGCGATCGCTTTGACGATGGCCATGTTTACGACGAAAGCCAATAAGGTTGATTGTGACGTCAATGATGATATTTAATGATTCTGATGATGCTTGACGATAAGGATGACGACGACGACGACGATGATGATGATGATGATGATGATGATGATGATGATGATGATGAGATGATGATAGTGATGGTGATGATGATGATGATGGTGATGATGACGATGATGATGATGATGATGATGATGGTGATGATGGTGGTGATGATGATGATAATGATGATGGTGGTGGTGGTGGTGGTGGTGGTGGTGGCGCTGGTGGTGGTGGTACTGCTGCTACAGCTGATGGTGGTGCTGGTGTTGCTGGTGGCGCTAGTGTTGGTTCTGGTGCTGATGGAAAAGGTGGTAGTGTTTGTTGTTTGTGGTGATAGTAATGTCTATATGACGATGCTGCTGTTGATGATAATGATGACGACGATGACGACGACGATAATAATAATAATAATAATGATGATGATGATGATGATGATGATGATGACAATGACGATGACGACGACGACGACGACGGCGGCGATGATGATGATGATGACGACGACGATGACGGTGATGATGATGATGATGATGATATAATAATTCACCTCTGAAAACATGGCTGTTTCATTGAACACCCTTTAACAACCCTTATTCAAGGACCTTTTGAGCGGGATGGATTACTCGACCAGAAGAAAATTCCAGCTGGGCCCCACCTGCAAGGTCACGTGCTGTTTATCTTGATATGAGATCACCATGTCGCACACATATGGTTGTGATGCATGTGCCTAGTGTACCCTTATCAGACGGGTAGTCATGATGAATATGCTGGCCTTCGTATATTTGTACCTTAGTGTCACTTTGATGCCATGCACTGGTCTCTCACTCAATAATAATAATAATAATAATAATAATAATAATAATAATAATAATAATAATAATAATAATAATAATAATAATAATTTTTATTAGCCTCAGGAGAGACGAGGAGGAAGACTTCACAAGACAGGCCACGATTTGTGTAGAGATTTATATGAAGGATGGGGAGAAGAAGTGGAAGAAACAATCAAATTCGATAAAAGTATACAAAGTATAAAATATATGTGATAGCATGCATCATACAACCTTCCTGACACATGAGAAACACCATCTTGCCCAATCAAGGTGCCCCACTGACCCAGGATTACCCTAACCACCGAAAGTATGAGCTCTCTCTCTCTCTCTCTCTCTCTCTCTCTCTCTCTCTAACGCTCTCCAATCAGCAAGTGCATATTTGGATTAGGGCCTTTCACTCTAACCATTTTATCCACAGTTATTCATCTTTTCACAAATTCATAGGCAGGTAGCACTTACCTCTCCACTCTCACTTTCCTTTCCAAATGGAACTTAAAATTATTGATGAGAACTTGACCGAAGAGGAACGTGTCTTTCCTCATTCCTTTCAGCTTCGTCCAGTCTACCACGCATCCTCTTTTTCCATAGCCACTGGACAGAGAAACAACGTCCGCCCTACCTTGTTAAAGATGAGTCGTGAGGCGACTCTCACGATGGGTTTCGGTTAAGAGTCGGATTATCCCCACACCTGATAACAGCTTTTCGACATAATTTCACAAGTCAGCTATACTTGGACACTGCACGAGTGCATGCAGGACATGCCGCGCCGCCCTTCGCGCATTTTGGACAGTCATGCCCAACAGTGCTTCCATGTCTGTAGAGTTTATCTTCAATTGGCAGTGGTCCTCGGTAGCACTGCCAGACCAGGAATTTCTGGAAGTTACCAATGGTAGTAGCAGGCCCGAAAGTCCTTCCAAATAAACCAGCTAGTTCATTCTCGTCGACGCCTAGAATTTCTCCGGGGACATCAACGCTTTTACCTATAACTAGATTTCTAGACATTGCTACCGTAGAACTTCCACCGTCTATATTACCCGACAGGTAGAGTGCAGTGTGCTCCTTTCAACATTCCACGTGTCAGGCGCTTAATCTCAGTTTTTTCGCGACCCATGATTCCAGCTACACCAAAGAGATGAACTGCAGAGAAGCGTCTCTTACGAACGGAGACCTCACCGGCTCCCTTTCCAGGAATATCCATAAGAGGCATAGCCGCAGCGCGTGTCTGTGCATTAGCAACCGTGGCATGCCAAGCCCACCATCCAGAGGGCAATAGTAACAGCTAGGCCGCCTAAGAAGTAGAACATTTTCTTCTACAGGAAACGACAAAGTAAACGCCCCAGTTCAGCCAGACATGGACTGGGGCAAAGCACAATGGTCAGGCGATAAGTTATTAAAGAGGCGATGCGCACGTTCGTTTTCTATGCTCTACTGGCCTGGGATAATTTCCTCTTGGCCCATTTCCGAGTGAGACTAATCGCTCTGCCTGTAACCTCATCACTGTTATTGTTCACGTGCAGATCCAGTCCGAACCAGACACCGAGCAATTTCACTAGTCCGTCTGTCCATCGACCTCCTATGCTGTTCGTTGGCAAAGTCTTGCCCCTCCTGTCGTCAAACCGCAGGCCTTACCGACTTCTTCGGATTTATCTTAGGTCCTGCCATCGCCTAATCATCATCATCGTCATCATCATCATCATCATCATCATCATCATCATCATCATCATCATCATCATCATCATCATCCTCATCCTCATCATCATCGTCGTCGTCGTCGTCGTTGTAGTATTCATGATGATGATGATGATGATGATGACAACGATGATTTTGAGGATAACCATTATGATTACGCTGGTCGTGATGATTGTTATTGATGTTTTCGTTATCGGGTGTTGTTGTTGTTGTTGTTGTTGTTTAGTGGTAGTAGTAGTGGTGGTGGTGGTGGTGGCAGCGATGGTGGAGGAGGCGGTGGTGGCGACGAAATTGTTGATGATTGTGGCTTCAGCTGAGGTTCTGCGATGAATTGTTTTCGCACGCTGGAGGCCAAGAAATGAGCTGTTATCTTTGCTTAACTAATTGAATGTCTCCATCACTACAAGGCTGATTACTTGTTCTCCTAGTTGCTGCTGTTGTTGTTGCTGCTGTTGCTACTGCTGCTGTTGCTTCTATTGTTCTTGTTGTTGTTGTTGTTGATGCTGTTGTTATTACTATCGTTGTTGTTGTTGTTGTTGTTATTCTTGTTCAGAATAAAATCTAAATGATATATCGCAGAATTACTTAGGGTTATAGAGAGGAAACGGAGGCGGGTGGAGGATGGAGATTAAAACAAAGACAGACAGACAAAATAGACAGACTGGCAGACAGTCAGACGAAGAAAGATATATATATATATATATATACACATACACACACCAAGCATATAAACTCAGTCAGGCGAAATTTATAACGGATCCGAAATGTTAGCAATTCATAGGACAACAACCTTTCACTTATAATTCTTCTTAACCTTTTTTCTTTAAGTTCCTCCTTCTCTCTTTCTTCCTCTCTCCCCCTCTCTCTCTCTCTCCTCCTTTCTTTCTCCACTTTTGTCTCGTTAATATATTCTATGTTTCTGTGAGTGATGTGTTTGTGTGTGTGTGTGTGTGTGTGTGATTTAATATCGCTCCCGTCTTTCTCCATATATATATATATATAATATATATATATATATATATATATTGTAAAAAAAGAAGTTTGAAAACGCCACTATATTAGATAAATTATAATTTTCTTATGAATTTTACCTGTTTCGGTTCTTGAAAAAACGAACCTTATCAAAAATATTATACAAAGTGAAAATTGAAAAGTTCATAATCGTTTCTTACTGTTCCCAATAGAATCCATGTGGTGGTGTTTTGTTGGTAGTTGGTATAATCGCTAAATTCCTGTTGAGTGTATTGAAGAAGTCCATTATTGTTTCTTGCTGGTATTAAAAGGAACCGCTTTTTTGTTACCTTGTGTTCCAATATGGATTCTATTGAGACCCTTTCTTCTCCATTACACTTTTTATAATATTTTTGATAAGGTTCGTTTTTTCAAGAACCGAAACATGTAAAATTCATAAGAAAATTAAAATTTATCTAATATAGTGGCATTTTCAAACTTCTTTTTTACAAATATATACCCACTCGTATACGATCTACTCTTATTATAAATATATATATATATATATATATATTATATTAATTAGAGACAAAACCACTATTATGCAAATCAAACAAAGAAAGACTTAAGCCAATACATAAAAATTTTATATAAATTAATTATAATTAAATATAATTAGAGTTCATAGTTTATAACTTGCAAAGAAGGTTTTGAAACCACCTGAAGAATGTCTCATAGAAGTGCTGACACGAAACGATCGTAGTGGTTATTTTAATTATATTTAATTTATATAAATTTTTTTATGTATTGGCTTAAGTCTTTCTTTGTTTGATTTGCATAATAGTGGTTTTGTCTCTAATTAATATAATATAATATTTTACTATAAAATTGGATTCAATCCTAAATCTGATTTTTCCCTGTAAATTTGGATTTATTCCCTATATTTAATATTATTTAATATATATATAATATATATATATATATATATATACACAAGTGTCACTACAACAGCTTGACCCTAACTGATCAATGGAGATTAACTTCTCCGTGTAAAAACCATGTAAGCCATAGAGTTAAAAAATTATGTGAGCCATGGATATAGAACACTGACCAATACACCTAATCTAACACCTGCTTTTCTATTAGGTAGTCTGAGACAATCATCAACGAAACATGCGAGCCATGGAGGTTGTACAGTGAATTTATTCCACAATGTAACACCTACTTAATTCCAAGCCTTTTAAATGCAAGATGGTGAGAGCTCTTGGTAACTACGACAAACGGAATTACAACAAAACCTACTCACATTTCAGTGGCCTGGGGTGTTGATATCCAACCGAGATGTGGTCGCTATGGTTACAAAACATATTATGACGCGAAAGACACGAAACCATACAGGCGAAAGACACGAAACTCATCAAGCAGTTTTATGATAGATACTCCATCGTTCTCTCTTGTCTCAAATATCCATGACTGTGACAAAATGGGAGGAGATACCCATCACCCATACCCTCACAAAAAAAGAAAGACGTAATAGTATTCGTCTTGGTCGGTTTTATAATAACACTGTTTATGTGCGACTCATCAATATCTTTATATTACCCAGTAAATATAATGTTCTCATTATCTTCTAAAGTCTCTGCAAATATTAGAGAAGATCAGCGGCAATTGCATTCTGTAGCATATAAAGTTCAAGAAATGTATGTCTGTTACGTGATGCTCACCTAAGTGGTACCATTAAACGTTGAAAACTGTTTTTCGCAAAGTGATCAGTCGAGCAATGAATTTGATTTTCGAATTGAATTACATAGTTAAAAAGCTGTTTTCGTCTGGTCTTCCTTGATTGCTACATATTCATTTGGTTAAGAGCTTCTCGCAATAATAGAATCACAACTAACATCATCGTGATTACTCTACTATTTCAATTTATTAAGAGCTTCCACAAACGAGTATGGCGAACATAACTTCCACATATAACCACGTAACACAGAGATATGCTGTTCTTCTAAACGACATTTAGACAATGGTTATCAGAGTGTCTTCAAACAATCTTCCGACAATTATTGCTTTGCTCAATTCGGTATTCTGCATTCCTAGCCAACTAACTGCCGTTAACTTGCCAAACTTCTTCCGTTAATCGAACAGTTTCAGACGAGTTTCTTATCAATTTGTCATCGATAAGCAAATCGAGTCAGTCGTTTTCTCATGACCAGACGTATCCCCCAACATGTGATCTGGTCTCACACGCACATATTCGAGTGCACACTATTCCACACGTGCTCACACACACACACACACACACACACACACATATATATATATATATATATATATATATGTATATATATGCATATATATATGCATATATATATATATATATATATACATACAAGTACATACAGACGCTCACAGTTTCCCTCTCATGCATACACACAGAGATATATACAAAAATATACAGACTACAGATTTTCTTCATATATACATACATACATACATACATAAAATTTGAGACAGATGCCTAAGCGCAAGCATCCCTTCAACACACACACACACACACACACACACACACACACACACAACACACACACACACACACACACACGGACACTGAAGGAGACAAATACACACGAACGCGGACACACACCCTCGCACGCACGCACATACACGAACATGTATACACACATTCACTGATACAGAACAGACTCACAAAATTGACGTTAATAGTTCTATGTTGAATTTGACAATGGCTATTTTCTCCTTCAATCGTGGGTCCTTTCATGAGTGTAACTCTTTAAACCAGAAGTAATTAAAGGAATAAATCGGAGTAACTTGACCGTTACTACCTCTGGTTCACCTACCTTATACACTGACTTCGTCAAAAACACCTTGAATAAACCTTTCTATTATAGGAACGAGGCCTGAAATTTTGATCGACCATATTTTGATCGATTAGATCGACCCCATCACTCAACTGTTACTTAATGTATCGACCCCGAAAGGACGAAAAGCAAAGTTGACCTAGGCGGAATTTCAACTCAGAACGTAGCTGCAGAGAAATACCTATTTCTTTACTACCAACAAGTGGCTAAACACAGAGGGGACAAACAAGGACAGACAAACGGATTAAGTCGATTATATCGATCCCAGTGCGTAACTGGCACTTATTTAATCGATCCCGAAAGGATGAAACGCAAAGTCGACCTCGGCGGAATTTGAACTCAGAACGTAGCGACAGACGAAATACCGCTAAGCATTTCGCCCGGCTTGCTAACGATTCTGCCAGCTCGCAGCCTTAATGCCTTGAATAATATCCTGCACGACAATATGACCTTCAGATTGAAGATCAATTATTCACATTTCAGAAGATATTTATGCAGGAAATCTTTATGGGAATGATAGGAGGTCTGCATTTCCCCTTTGTTTTTGCTGTGAAGAAAATGAAACGAGAGGCAAAAATGGCCTCAGACGACTGAAGCCTAAATACCAACTGCAAGAGGCTGTCGAAAATAATGTCTGTCGGGGTGAGTCTTATAACTGACGTCACACATTGTTATTCTTTTCAAACTATGTACAACATCTATTTATGTATTCCAAGACTCGGCTCTCCCACGAGACAGCAGGGCAGTGCAGAAAGGCCACCCTCATCACAGGCAAGTTATTTTATCTATTCCTTTCCGAGACAAATTTTTGAGACAATAACTATACAGTACTCTTGGCCATACGGTTGATTATCAGCAGATCGCGCCACCTAACTCTGAGTAGATCATTGCGTTTTTGAAGACAAGGGTAGCAAGGAGTCTCTATGATTCGGTACAGAACAGATAGTGATAGACACTTAGCTATTGTCAGGCTGAACTAGTGAAAATGCCGGTTTAGTCACGAACAAATAACAGGTTGTAATGGAGTATATGACTCAAAGTGTGACCTGCTACATGCTTGTGATAAGATACACACTAGTGCATTAACTTGTAATGTATAATAAGCTCTGAGCCTGAAGAAGACTACAAGAGAAGCAATCTTCCCTTGAGTCACTATATAACAAACAGTTCTCCCATAATATCGCTCGCACTCCATGATAATTGTGCAACAGTTTGATATATATAAATATATCTATCTCTTTCGTTCGGTCTCTTTCTCCCTCCCTCTGTCTATCTGTATCTCTCTCGTTCTCTCTCTCTCTCTCTCTCCCTCTCTCTCTCTCTCTCTCTCTCTCTCTCTCTCTCTCTACACACACACATATATATATATGTAATTTTTAAAAGCTTGACTCGGTTTTAGGCAACTTACAGTTTCTCAGGCTTCTAAAAGTAACTCATCTTGTTCAAGCCTAAATTCCGTAATCTAAGACTGAATGAGCTGGTTTGTTAACTACGATTTTTTTTTAATATTGGTATTTAGAATATTTTAAATCCATTCATTGCTTGGTTACCCGTATTCCTTGAAATTGCCAGGTGGGTGTGTGCATATAAAACGAAATGTAAGAGTTTGTGCGTTCGTCGAAGCTGCCCAGATTTTAACACCCAACTGGGTCCGTAACCTCAACCCTATCACTGTTTCGTATATACACAATTTGCTGCAGGGCACCATTTTTGATCTAGTAGGAATTACCATGACGTAAAATGTGATCTTGTAGCGTTCATGCATTTCCTATAACGGATATCGCTAATCTTAGTAAATTCCTGAATTTCTTGTCTTTCAGGGGGAGATTTATTATTGCTTGTTTACACTTTTTCGAGATCAGTGACTTTTCGTCACTGGAAAAACGATATATGTATTTCCATCGGGACCCCTTCGCATCGAAGACCGGTGATTGTCGTGCGCTGACGACGGGTAAATATCCAGAAACCCGGGTTCGTGTGTATCACGTCAGGTCGACGATGGAAGGATGACTTCCCTTTGCAAATACTGATAGGGCACAGAAAGTAAGTCAATAGCCAGCTGAAGAAGATGTTCTCCTGGGGCTACAAGCTACAGTAGCATCCACCCGTAGTGGTTAGTCACATTCAAGTGGCAAGTATATTTCACATTGTCGTGCAGCTACTGTTTACAATTCGTTCAGAGATTTATTATATCTCGATTTAGTTTTATATAAATACACAATATCACCACACAACGTGAATCTTCAGATGGAAACGCTTAAAAACTCCAATCCTTCGGTACCACTGGACAAATCTAAGGGTTCTTATGGCATCAGAATTGAGAGCGTCGAGATTGCACGTATGTATTAAGCTAATTTTTCTTTTAGGAAGATTAATTGATATAATTATTTCTGAAAAGGAAATCAGATTTGCTGTCCTTAATTGACACTGAAAATATTTACCGAGAATTTCATGCGGTTTTTTCCCTTTTTTCTTTTAATTTTTTTTTTTTTTTTTTGCAAAATGGTTGGAATTTTCGCTTCAGTAAATGTACGTTGCATGGTTAGTTTCTTTCTATGAGACTTGCTGACGTTGATTAAAAAAAAGGAAAAAAGAATCCTTTTTGGATTGCTTCATACAGGTCCTTTCTTTTATCGGCAAGAACCTATCCATTAGGAAGCTGTATAAACGTGCCATACAATGCTTCAAAGTATTTATCTGACTGTCGAAATGGTGAACAAATCTTGCATTTTTAATCAGATTAATCTAATCTACTTCCACTTTCTTTCGGTCTTTTATCAGAGAATTCCACTTTTGTAATTTGAAGCAATATCTATTCGCAGGTGTAACGGTGGCCGTGTTTTCAAAATAGCAAACCTTTTACGGCAGCCAGTTAATTCAGCTTCCCGTCTTCTCAATGGGGAATGTCAAATAAATCTTCCTTGATGATACAGGTATGTTTTTCAATGAATATAGAAGTAGTTGTCACTCCATCTTCAAATTTTTTGCTCTTTTATAGGCACGGCTCGACAAAGTAAGGAAATGTATGTCTCTTCATGTTTTGTTTTGTCAATTCTGAGAATGGACAAAAAATAACAGGAGGAGACACGTGGCATGGAAGAGTCACTGAAGAGGTCACAGATGTGTGACGAAGGATTTCCAGACAATGGACAAAATATAAAGCATGAATAATAAATGGGTGGAGAGTCAATTAATAGTGCGTGTGTTTATTTCGGAAGAAAACAAAATGACCCATGCATACCAGTCTCCCCTCTCCACGCCATAGATGTTATCCAAGGGAAAGGCAAAGGGGACGATACAGCTTGGCACCTGTAATGTTGCAACTCGTTTCTACAGCTGAGTGAACTGGAGCAACGTGAAATAAAGTGTCTTGCTCAAGAACACAACACGCAGCCCGGTCCGGGATTCGAACTCGCAACCTCACGATCGTAACCTCGACACTCTAACCACTGAGCCATGCGCCTTCACTATATATACATATAGATAGATAGATAGATAGATAGATAGATAGATAGATAGATAGATAGATAGATAGATAGATAGATAGATAGATATTAGGGAGGGAAAGAGAAAGCGAGAGAGAAAGAAACAAGAAACAGAAACAGAAGGAAGGAGTGTGGAAGGGTGATATGTCCTTAATTTGCAGTAACTTACTCATGAAATTCGATACGAGGAAAGAATTTTACAAATTGTTATCTATGTTCCCATAACGGTTTCCTTTATGCAAGTCTTTGAGTTGTGAGGGAGCCATATGGAACGAATTTTAATAAAACTTTTTTTTCGATATGAATCAGAACTTTATTCGGCGTATTATTTCCCACTTCATCAAAAATCGACCTTCTTTTGAAAAGAACATGTTCAATGCTGTTAACAGCGCTTGAGGTGGCCGAGTGATCTCCTAAATCTGAACTTCACAAAGTAAAGGTAGTGTATTCCTGTTTTTTGGGGGTTTTTTTCTCTAATCCATCTTAAAACTCAGCGACGATAAGAACACCGATAAAATTGACGTTTCAAGTTCCAACATGTGTCTTAGTAATTAGAGGGTGACTACCTCAGTAATGCGCACAGAATTAATTTTCCTGCCAATAGGAAAAATCTTAAATGCATTGCCGATGATTAATGAGAAACGTTGTTCTTCATTGGAGATTATGGAAGCGGTGCATACCGGATTAATATACTACAGATAATAATGTTGATTGATGGTTCCAGCTGAGATTTGCCCCGTAGTAATCAGAGGGAGGCCATATTAAATATGGTGAGGCACGGTTAATTTCTTTCCTTGGAGATTGGGAAAATCATGAGTGCACTGCGGATAATTAACGACAGTGTATTTATATAGGCATATCCGCTTACGTTTGCACACGGATATTATATGTGTGTATGTGTGTATAGGGGGTATAAGTGTGTGGGTGCATATATATATATATATATATATATATATGTATACACGACGGGCTTCTTTCCCATTCCGTCTAACAAATCTACTCACCAGGCTTTGGTCGGCCCGAAGCTATAGTAGTGGACCCTTGCCCAAGGTTCCACGCAGTGGGACTGATATATATATATATATATATATTAAGAGAAACAGAACCAGACATCAAACAGAAAGACAGACGGACAGACAGATAGATAGATAGACAGACAGATAGATAGATAGATAGATAGATAGATAGATAGATAGATAGATAGATAGATAGATAGATAGATAGATAGATAGATAGATAGATAGAGGGGGGGAAGAGAGAGTGAGAGAGAGAAATCTGAACCAACTTTACTGTTTGCCTGTTGTTGATGTGTTTGTTCAGCCAGAGACAGGTCAGTTTTGATCTCAGGTGTTACACCTGTTGCATATAATTTGATAGCACAAATCGATAGCATTCTAGTCGTGGAAGATACGTTACAGGTTTTGGCTTAAAGCCTCCCCCCTATCTCTCTGTGGATGAATTGAATGACCGGTGAATGTAAAAACTCGTAGGTACCTGACGAAACATATCATCTGTTACACACACATACACACAGATACAGATACATACATATATATACGCTTGTGTGGATATATATATATATATATTAAAATTATAATTAAGGGTGTCTGAGAGATACCACCACGCTGGAAATAGCAGCCAAAACCTGACTCTAAAACTACATTAAATGTTCATACAGCACCAGGAGAGAACACAAAGAGAATAATTTTTTACTAGTTTATTTTGTCTCTTTGTCTTCTCTCCCGGTGCTGTATGAGCATTTAATGTGGTTTTAGAGTCAAGTTTTGGCTGCTATATCTAGCATGGTGGTATCACTTAGATACCCTTAATTTAAAATTATAATAATTATTATTACCTTTGAGGTATTTATTCCCATGCTGGCCACCTGATAAGATCGATATTTTAAACAACGTTGTTATCCTTATATATATATAGATATGTGTGTGTGTGTGTGTGTGTGTGTGTGTGTGTGTGTGTGTGCGTAATTCTGTAAATAATAATTGTAAGCGTTCACCATATTTTGGCTAAAAACATACCCTAGTATTGGGGCATATCGGCCTCCGACGGAAATACATTATACATATATATATATGTAGTGAGAGAGTGAGAGAGAGAGAGACAGAGACAGAGACAGAGACAGACAGACAGACAGACAGACAGACAGAGACCGGAACCAACTTGACAGCGTTTTGCAGTTAATGTCGTCATTCAGCCATAGAGACATCAGTTTTAATAACAGGTGTTACACCTGTTACATATAATTTAATAGCAGAAACTAAAGCATTCTAGACCAGGAAGATATGTTTGGGTTTAAAATCCTGTTACTTGTAGATTGTGCAATTCCTGTAATAAAAACAGAAATTTTACATTAGAGACCCGGATCCTCTCTCTCCTATTCTCTTCGCCTCTCTCTCTCTCTCTCTCTTTCCATTCTCCTCCTTTCTTTCTCTGTGTCTTGGCGAAAGATCTGTGAATATACAAATCGTTGACATCTGTAGAAAAACAGCTTTGGTTATTAATACATATGTATGCAATGTAATCTTACGTTATAAACAGTGAGAGCGAAAATGAACGTGAAATATCAATATTTTTTGCTCTCTTTTACGTCCAGGGTAATTTTGTATCACCTAGTTTTGAGGGATGCTGTGTTTCTAAGCACAATATGTCTTTAAAGTGTCTACCTTCCAGAATAAGATGCAGCCTCACAGAGTTCACTAATGTACATTCATGACGTTATATTGATAATGCTTATAGGCTTATACATCCCAACATACACCACACACACAAACATATATTGTTATATATATATATATATATATTATTATATATATATATATATATATATCACAAAAGCATGCCATATATGCTCCTTGTCTGAAGGAAAGATTTCTCTCAAGGTCAAGCTTCATGCCAATAGGGGGTTGATCGGACTCTGGAACACAGAACATAATTACACACACACAAATACACACACACACACATACATGTAATCAACTGGATGATGATATGTGAGATACGGGAGGTTTTAAAAGGTAAGAGAGATTATATTTTCTCCATTTCTACGAGAAGAATTGCAGAAAAACTATAAGTGATTATGAGAGTAATTTTTTTTTTTTCAAACATATTCCTTAAATAGAGAATAAAATTTGGGATCAAGAGTAGAATACAATATTAACGTTGGGACAGAAACAGTTAATGTCACAAAAAACGGTTAGTACATACATACATACATACATACATACATACATACATACATACATACATACATACATGTGTGTGTGCGTGTGTATAAATATGTGTATTTATAAAGATTAGATTAGATAGAGAGAGAGAGAGAGAGAGAGAAACACACATACACATATACTGATAGATAGATAGATAGGTAGATAGATAGATAGATAGATAGATAGATAGATAGATAGATAGATAGATAGATAGATAGATAGATAGATATTTAAAAAGTAATCTTATTTGCCACTTCAGTCAGGCTATTTCATACAAAATTGTGTTACTACATTTTAACCCCACCGAAAAGCATTTATTCCAGTTGGACACAACCTGTGTCTGATACATTGCTAGTAAGGGAACGAACCACTCCTCTCCAGCGTGGTAACGCCAGTAGTCCAGAACTGGTTTCAGTGTCTTACCCTTCCTCAGTAGTGGACACTTCCTTTCTAGAGATGGTAGTCATTCATTCCTACTTGCAAATATATAAACAAAGAAACGACAATCAACCGCTGACCTTGCAACAAGCAAAGTAGCAAATTCTAAAAACCCCTATAAGAGATGCTCATAGTAGCGATACTGAAAAGTAATGCCTGCTTCCACTTCACCGTGACTTTTCCATACAGAATTATGTTAGTACGTTTTAACCCCGGAAAAACTTCTTTTTTTTCCCACTAATTTACCTCACAAGTTTAAACAGACCCTATGCCAAATTAGGGGCAACTTCACTTATAAGGAGAGAAGAAAAAAAACTTTCTTCTTAAGAGAAAAACGAGCGTTATTTTCAAGTATTAAAAGCTGCAATATGCATTGAAATGATACGAAACAAACAATAGAAAACACTTATGAAATAAACGCAGTAAAATCTTCTCACAAAGTCCATTATTGATACTTACAATGAAACCCCATTGAACACATTCATATCATTCATATCAACAAAGAAGCCAAACAAACTGCAAAAACTTTTAAATTAGTCTGCTTAGCATTAAGAAAAAAACAACCATTACTCTAAAAGATCACAAACAAAACTTCGACAATATCAGCTCAAATAAAATATATTTGTTTATATATCTCCTTTTTGTATATATAAGTTCATGGTTATGTGTATATCTATAGGTAAGTGTAGCTATATATTTATATATGTATATATTTATATATGTGTATGTGTGTGCGCGCGGGCGTTTATGTTTGTGTATGACTGTGTGTGTCTCTTATTAACGCATGTCGGTTTAAGCATATATAAAGGTGAAATTATTTAGATGTTATTTATTGTTTGAGTGAAGCATATATACGCATATACTCTCTCTCTCTCTCTCTCTCTCTCTCTCACGCACACACATACACTCATATCTGTGGAATATCTACATTTTATATTTTCGTTTGCATGCGCTGCCATTACCAAGAAGCTATACGTATGTATTTTCAAAGTATTTATCTCTCTGTCTGTCTTCTTTTCCTTTTCTTTCTCACTATCTCTTCCCATGTCTCTCCCTTCCCTCTGTATGTCTTTCACAGTGTACTTATATATATAGGAATGCACATACATACACACACACATTAATATATATATATATATAGATATAATATATATATATAAGTATATATATACGTATATATATATACGTATTTATATATATTATATATATATACGTATATATATATATATGTATATATATATATATATATATATATATATATTATATATATATATATATAATATTATAAACATATATATATACATACATACACGCATACATATATGTGTCTGTGCGTCAGTGTATTTGTGCCTCTCTGTGTGTAAGTATGCATTTATGTACGTATTTATGTATGTAGATGTTAAAATATTGTTCTCGGTTCTGTCCCACTGCGTGGCACCTTGGCCAAGTGTCTTCTACTATAGCCTCGGGCCGACAGAAACTGAAAGAAGCCCGTCGTATATATGTGTGTGTATATATATATATATATTATATATATATATGTATGTATGTATGTATGTTTTTATGTATGTATGTGTGTATATGTTTGTGTGACTCTGTTTGTCCTCCCAACATCGCTTGACAACCGATGCTGGTGTGTTTACGTCCCCTCAACTTAGCGGTTCGGGAAAAGGGACCGATAGAATAAGTACTAGGCTTACAAAGAATAAGTCCTGGAGTCGATTTGCTCGACTAAAGGTGATGCTCCAGCATGGCCACAGTCAAATGACTGAAACAAGTAAAAGAGAGTAAAGAGTCACGGAGATGTACTTGCATAGCAAGTAATTTGATCTGAGATCGTGTGCTGAAACGAAAACAATTGCAGCGTGGAAGGTGTTTGTAAACCATTTAAGATATTTTCGTCGCGGTCTTAAAGCGACGAAAGTATTTTGACAAATTAAACTTAAATGTTAGAGTAAAGAGTATATCTCTGTATGAACTTCCTAATAACGCCCTACTCTACTCGCTCCCCCCCCCCCACGATTGATATACCTTTACCAAGAAAGGTCATCTGCTACTTGAACTCGTGTTATATTTCTATTTTCAGTCATTCATTTATTTTTATCTCTATTCTCCTAGCACCTGCTTCAATCCCGCTGACCACCGTGCGTGAAATAAATGTTTGTGCGTACGTGTGTGCGTACACATGTGTGTGTTTTGATATATATATATATATATATATATATATATATATATATATATATATATATATATATATGCCCGAGATCCTAGAAGACACACACACACACACACACACACACACACACAGAACGGATTTTATATAGTAGATTTGACCTGTGTGAAATTGTTTTTAGTGAATTTACACGGATTTAAAATTTTGTGTTTACAAGAGAAAAAGATTCTTATTTTATGTTAGGGTAAGTCATTTATTGTTCCCGCATAAATTATACAACGCTTCAATATAGCATAATCTTCATTCTTTCTTGTTTCCAATTTAAGAATTGGCTCTTTCAAACATGCCTCAGAATCATTTTGCATGAGAAGTGTTAAGATCAAACTTGTACTCAGCTAGTGTAGTTCAATTGCATAATTTTATATTCCTAATGAAGGAACACTTTAAGGCATTAGAAAGTAGATCCTATATAATAATGGCTATCATTTTCTGTGATGACAAGATATTTGTAGATATTGTTACGTATTCTCCTTTATTAAGAACACTATTGTCAAAACATACGTTATCTTCTTGCCCGTTCTTATTTTAAATTCGTTATTAGATTCTCCGATATTACTACCTAGGTGAATAAATTTTAAAGAGTTTGAATTCGTGTAGATTAGGTTCTATTGCTATTTATAAATGACAGATTTATTTCGTTTGTATTTTTTTCCTTCTTAATTATGCATGCAGTATTATTATCTTTTACATTATATTCACTAATTACGTTAGCAGCAAAACGTTGACGATTGGGCAAAATGTTTGCACTAGAGTTGTGGTAGTATAATCTAAATTTTGCACTATTGTTTCCAATATTCTGCACCTCCCATTCTTAAGGCTATCCAGATTACGCAGTTAACACTAAGAGTTTGTATTATGTGTGTGGGATATGTGCGTGTGTGTTTGTGTGTGTGTGTTTCTGCTTGTTCGTTAATTATTTATACTTACCCATTTTACAGACGTTAGAATATTATATAAAATATCCGCATGATTTGGTGTTGTGGAGTATGAGAATTCAACTATGTACCTATTAAAAAAGCAGTGGCATTTACATTTAGGCGGAAAGTTATACATAACATATCAAAGAAGATTTAAGGTATATTTGCCTTAATTTTTATTCCATTTTAACTAAAGGTCATTTAATACAAGTTTCGTTCCTTTTTCTCATTTTAATATTTCTATATTTCATTTTCTTATGGAGCACTATATTTTACAGGAGGTATACTGTAATTACACTTTGAGAACCGTTTTGAAGTTGTGTTGCCAGAGTATAGAATTTTAGATATGTTGGAAGCGATTATGTTATTTCTTATCCCACCTTCTAAATTAGAATTTTTAATAATAGTATTAGAAATGTTGCCACCGTTTGATTCAACCTTATTATTAGATTTCTATATACATTTATATTTTATTACAGATTTTAACTCTATTTATAGTTGCATATTCATTCTCATAAGATTGAGATTTAATAATTTCGTTTGCTAGTTTTATTAAATTATTCCTACATGTTGAATTTGTAAAGGTTATCAGTTATGTTTTTGGTAATATAAGGGGTATAAATATTTCTTCAAGGACCCACTGCTGCTTACATTAGCATTGTGGTTAATTAAATTACATACGAATATTATGTAATCGTTTATTTGCAATATTTTTACAACTGGAAGGTTGCGTTTAAGGGTTCTGTTGTATGTTAATATATTTCGCATGATTATGCGTAGAATTTATGCTAAATTTATAGTTGCTTTCATTAGAGTAAGTAATGACTTGGGTCTTGTCCTTAAAATCACTGTGCAACAAAGCATCATTATAACATTCGGAGTTATTAAATATTTCTAAGCTAGAGGAAAGGCTGGTTTTTCTAAAAGCAATATTTTCTACAAGATTACCTATATCAGATTTTCGATTATTTGAATTTTTATATTTGCGTTCTAAGGTCTTTATTAGTTTTCTCTAAAGGAAAGTGTAGGCTACTCAGTCCTAAGGTGACCTCAAAATAAGAATTTACCATTTTATAATCCAATCTAGTGGAGACACATGGCCTAGTGGTCGGAGCAGCAGCCTCGCAGTCGAGGGATCGCGGGTTCGAATCTCAGATTGGGTGATTTGTGTGTTTATGAGCCAAACACCGAAGTTCCAGTTGGCTTCGGCAGAAGGTAATGGCGAACTTCTGTTGACTCTTTGGCCACAATTTTCTCTCACTCTTTCTTCCTGCATCACGCAGCTCACCTGTAACGGACCGGCGTCCCATTCAGATGGGGAACCTATGCACCAATGAAACCGGATAACCGTTCCTTATGAGCCAGGCATGTTTCGAGAAGGGACAAACAATATAGTCCAATCTGGAAAAGACTGATAGTTTATAATAATTAAAAGTAAGCCTGGGATTATGCAAGGTACTTCCTCAAGGTGTCATACAATGAGACTGAGCCCAAAACCGTGTGTCTGCAAACCCATCTTCGAAGCCACACAGTCTTACCTACAACGTATGTCTAGTATTAAAGGCTTCATTGACATTCATTATGTAATTATCTTACTATCGGACTGGAAAAGCTCTTCTTGGCTGTGCAGAGGTTATACCTCTTAGTCGTGTATTAACATTTGAACTTTCCAATATACTACACCTTATGTCGACTGTTCTGTTTTTTTTAACCACTTGCTGTAATTTGACACTTTTGGTGCATATCCTTTATTAAAATGTCATCTATCTATCTATCTATATATATATATATAAAAGCAACAAGAATGGATTAGTTGTTCAGTACAATTGATTCATACGAAGAACAGCTTTATTAAAAGCTGCAAATATTGCAGCAAATACAAGTGTTCCGTATTCATCAGCCAAAATACATATGAGTTTTCCAAACATCCTAGGGGGTGAGGCTACACTCATGAAGTATCGAAGAGAGTTCTATGAAAAGCAAAGTTAGATTGTAAGCAGACGTCAAATGTTCTCTAATGAGAATCTTAATTGTTTTTACGAAAAAAAAAAAAAAAGATATATATATATATATATATAGCTAGCTCCTTCTTTCTCTGATATATATATATATATATAATATATAATATATATATATATATAGATATATATATAATATATATATATATATATATATATATATACATAGATACCATACATATAAACACCGCACACACATAAACACACACACACACATATACACACGAAGAAGCTAAATTATTTTCTATTGTCCTACACTTGTCGCCATACAACAATGCACTCAAACGTGCATTTTAACACAAGTCCTAACTCACTAACTGATTCACTTTCATCACTTTATTCCTCTCACTTATAGACTTATAGACCACATATCAAACAAACATATGATACCTATTCAAAAATAAGACGCCATCGAATACTCAGTATTAAATACAGCGATGATAGAAGCCTCTCTATTATTAGCGGATTACAGAAAAAGTGAACAGCGAAGTTGATATGATGCCAGGTGTCTAATTGAGAGGTCACTAGTACGTATTTTGTCTCAGGTATTGTGTCGAGGCCGTGACAAGTAACCAAAATCTCTCATCAATATTAAATCCACTCAGCTGTATGTAGGTCAGTTATTATTTTTCACTAGGTCAGAAATGATGGAGTACAACTATGTTCAAAGATGTTTTAAATAAGACCATTGCATCTTTTATTCAGACTTAAGGTACCGAGGATAAAATTATGAATTATGGAATACGATTTTAGAAATTCGGAACAGGGTGATATTCGAAAAAGATTTTGACTGGAATTTCTAACAGATCGAGAAACCATAATATATATATATATATATATATACTCTTTTACTCTTTTACTCTTTTACTTGTTTCAGTCATATGACTGCGGCCATGCTGGAACACTGCCTTTAATCGAGCAACTCGACCCCGGAACTTATTCTTTTGTAAGCCCAGTACTTATTCTATCGGTCTCTTTTGCCGAACCGCTAGGTAACGGGGACATAAACACACCAGCATCGGTTGTCAAGCAATGCTAGGGGGGACAAACACAGACACACAAACACACACACGCATATATATATATATATATATATATACGACGGGCTTCTTTCAGTTTCCGTCTACCAAATCCACTCACAAGGCTTTGGTCGGCCCGAGGCTATAGTGGAAGACACTTGCCCAAGGTGCCACGCAGTTGGACTGAACCCGGGAACCATGTGGTTGGTAAACAAGCTACTTACCACACAGCCACTCCTGTGCCTATATGTCTAGGACTATGTCTAGGGCTATATATATATATATTATATATATATATATATATATATATATATATATATACATACATATATTGTTATTCTACCAATTATATACATTTTTATTCCTTTTTATTATTTTAATTTTAATATTTCTATTATATGTAATTTTCTAGATGGTGTAATTCAATTGTTCATATTGAATTGATAAAGGGTGTTTTTTTCTATTTTATATATATATATATATATATATATATATATATATATATATATTATATATATATATATATATATATATATATATATATATTATGCCATATATATGACCCCTTTCTTTAGTGGGTATGCGTATTCATAAAGGAGGATTGTATATGAAGTTACTACTCTTATATTATGTGGATGTGTTTGAATATGTAGGTCTATGTTTGTAACTGTATCAATGCATATTTTTTATACGTGGTTCATTCCGTAATAACAGGTTGTTTTTTTTTCAGGATAGAAATTTATTAATTTCAGAGAAAATCAAAACTCTAATCTCCTCTCATTTCGATGTCTTTGATGTAGCGATCCAGCGACTTCGTGAAAACCTCATGGAATTCCTTTAAGGTGTCTGGACACTTGTCACAGACTCCATCTTTCCTCTGTCTTCAAAGACACTGCTCCTGAAGATAGGCTTTTTTAATGAATCAATAACTACACCATCGTATAACAACTTGAATGTGTGCTGTTCTTATTGATTTTCGGTTTTTTTTAACCCCTAGTGAACTCTGGTCAAATAGACTTAAAAGCAAAAGGTGTTCTAACAGAAACATTTCATATTTTTTTTCCTTTTTGGTTATCATATGTCCTGGGCTATATTAACTTGGGTCATATTGTAAAAAGAGGAAAGTGAAGGTTTCTTCTCGAGTGATGCAGACTCATAAGGGCCGGTTTCCCGGTTTCATTGCGTGCGTATTCCTCACTTGGATAGAACGCTAGTCACTCGCAGGGAGACTCATTTTTGGCAGCTGAGTCGACTGGAGCAACGTAATAATGAAATGTTTTGCTCAAGGACGCAACGCGTAACCCAGTTCAGAAATCGAGACAACAAACTTACGATCATGGGTTCAACACCGTAACCACTAAACCACATGCCTCCACTCTCCTTCAACTTCAGGAACAAACTAAAGCCACAGGGAGCAAGGTCTGGACTACAGGAAGGGAGAGGAATTCAATTGACGCCTATCTCTTTCAAGTAGTTCGTTACCAGAAAGAAGTTGTGACAGGCCTCATATACACAAGGGTACATATATGCATACACTATACATAGATAAATGTGAAGGCACGTGGCTTAGTGGTTAGGGCATTCGGCTCACGATTGTAAGGTCGTGAGTTAAATTCCCGACAACCCGTTGTGTCCTTGAGCAAGACATTTTATGTCACGTTGCTCCAGTCCACTCAGCTGGTAAAAATGAGTAGTACCTGTATATCAAAGGGCCGGCCTTGTCACACTTTGTGTCACGCTGAATCTCCCTGAGAACTACGTTAGGGGTACACGTGTCTGTGGATTGCTCAGTCACTTGCACGTTAATTTCAAGAGCAAGCTGTTCCGTAGATTGTATCAGCTGGGACCCTCGTCGTCGTAACCGACGGAGTGCGACTTTTTTCGGATAGATAGATAGATAGATAGATAGATAGATAGATAGATAGATAGATAGATAGATAGATAGATAGATAGATAGCCGGGCGAAATGCTTAAGGGGTATTTCGTCTGCCGCTA
>NC_043009.1:59246566-59269066 GCF_006345805.1 Octopus sinensis
ACTGATTTTTATCAGTGTAAACACTCATTTCTCTGTTCCAATTCCTGGTGCCGAGTGTGCGAAGATTGTACTTTACTAAGAATTTGACAAAATCGTTCAACTGATTTTCTTTCATGTTATGTGTGAGTTGGCTCGGTAAGTAGAGCATGGGGCTCTTAATCGTGAGGTTGTGAGTTCGATTTCCGGACGGCGGTGCTGTGTTTTTATGTTCTATATTTATTTCACGTTGCGCCAGTTCAGTCAGCTTTAGGATGGAGTTGCGACGTCACTGGTGCCAAGCTGCATCGGCCCCTTTGTCTTTCCCTTGGATACCATCAGTGGCGTAGAGTGTAGATGCTAGTATACATAGGTAACTGCTGGTCTTCCAGAAACAACCTTGAAATCGGACGTGGAAACACAGAGGGAAACTTTCTTGCTGCAATCCCATGCGCAGAAGGTTTTTACCCCTTTTTACTCTCCTCGTGGTCTTTTCCCTTCAACTTGTTTCAGTCAACGGACCTCAGTCACGATGGGACACCGCCTTCAAGTGTCTTAATTCAACGAATCGACTCCATTACTTAATTTTTAAGTCTAGTACTTACTCTATGTGAAGGCGCTTGGCTTAGTGGTTAGAGCGTCGAGCTTACGATCGCGATGTTGTGAGTTCGAATCCCGTACCGGGCTGCGTGTTGTGTTCTTGAGAAAGACACTTAATTTCACGTTGCTCCAGTTCACTCAGCAACATGGGATACGGCAATTAAAGTGGATATGACAAGAGTGGGGGTGTTGCGGGAGCACATGCGATGTGCAGTGGTGGACCCGGAGTACCTGGCGAAATTGAGAAAGTATATGGAAGATTTTAAGTTGTGGGGAAAAAAAGGATAAATACAAGTACTATGCCAGAGCGGGTGAGTTATTTTTAGATTCTCAAAAAATAAAAAATAGATAAATTGAATAACGAAAGTGTAAATTGCTGTTATGAATGGTAATGAAAAAGATATATAAACTGTGCTTGCAAACGGTGTAGTAACAGGTTCAATGAAGTCGTTCGGAAGTGGGGGCCGAGCGACTTCATTTCATCTTTCATTGTATAATTCCATTCATTCATTCCATTCGTTTTTTTTTTTGTCCTCACCTTGTGCTGTCCCCGCTGTGTAAGGATTTTATGGTCAATTTTCATGAAATAAAGAAGCTTGCTTCCGGTTTACCGTGATTCATTCGTTTTATTGGATTTGTTCGAGATACACGTGTTTTGTTTTGTTTTGTTTTGTTTTTTGCTGTGCGTCGTTTATCCTCTTGTATGATTAAGGTGCTTCGAGCGAGGATTGGCGAGGTTTTGTGTTGTTCTGCGTCAAAGCGTTGAAAGCTGCACTTCCTCGGACCGTCGTCTGAGGAGGGAAATGGTAGAGTGCCTCAAGAAAATATAAAAAGCTATGGAATATAGAAGTTATGCTGCAGCGACGGAGGAAAAGTGCGAAGACATAAGGTTGGAGGATGTAAGCAAGTATAAAGGAATGCTTGAAAGGGAGGGGAACGAAGTGAAGGGGTTCCCCCGCCAAAGAAGTTTTTAAGGAAATAACGGAAAGAAATTTATAGAACGTACTCAGTGACAGCCAGAAAAATTGAGAATATGTCGACTGTACAAATAGAAAAGGCGTTGAGACCAGTCTGGAAAGGGGTTTCGTACCTTGCCAGAAGAAAGAAATTTGGAACGGTAGAGGTGCGGTTTGGAAAGGTTGCTACCGCCAGGCTGCAATGAGCAATACCGCTGAAAACGAATGAGGTTGTTCTTCTACCCTTATACCTTGGGAGACGTGCTTCCAGGGTTAAGGTGGAGGAAATACTCCCGGAGGTGTATGTAGCCTGGTTGGTGGCTGCTATACTGCTAGGAATGGAGAAGGTGGTGGTCCTACCAGAACACCTCATAGGAACTTGCAGGGACAAATCCTTGATATGCTGGTGCAAATCGCAGAGAAGGATATCGAAAATATGGTCGATAATATCACAGCGGGAGAGACGATATAAATGGTCAGAGTAGAATGGAGGATTCCGCGATGCTATAAATGTGGCCTGAAAGGCCACATTAGAGCGGAGTACCATCCACTGTAAGACAAGGATAAGGAGAGACAGAATGAAAGAGTGGTTGATGCTCCACTGACCGTGGAGGAAGAAGAAAGAGATGTGGTACCACAAAGGAAAACAGGTACCAGCGAGGAGGAGGAGGAATCAAATACCAGCTGGGAAATGGTGAAGAAGAGTAAGAAGAGGAGGAAGACAACACACGTGGTGAAGGATGACCCCAAACCCCAAACCCACCAGGTCCCCAACCACACCCACTCGTTCCCATCCGCTCTCTACAGACACCAGCCCTCTCCACGCCCCGCCTGACACGAAGACATGTATAAACATGCAGAAGCCCCAGTCCTCGCCCTGCGAAAGAAAATACGTTGTATTATACAACGGACATAAATGTAGAACTATATAAAGAAATAGAAACATGGGATACTGCAATTAAAGTGGACACAAAAGGAGTAAGGGAGATGTCTGAGCACGATGTGCGGTGGTGGACCCGGAGTACTTGGCAAGATTTTAAAAGTATGAGGAAGACTTTAAGGGGTGGGGAAAGAGTATAAACACAAGTACTATGCCAGAGCAGGTGAGTTATTTTGATATTCTTAAAAAAAAATTGAGTAAAAAAGATAATTAGATGTTACAAATGGTATTGAAAAAGGTGTTATAAATTGTTTTAAATCTGTTGTTGCAAATGGCAATATAAATAAAGGCGGCGAGCTGGCAGAACCGTTATCATGAAGGCGGCGAGCTGGCAGAACCGTTATCACACGGGTCGAAATGCTTAGTGGTATTTCGTCTGCCGTTACGTTGTGAGTTCAAATTCCGCCGAGGTCGACTTTGCCTTTCATCCTTTCGGGGTCGATAAATTAAGTACCAGTTACGCACTGGGGTCGATGTAATCGACTTAATACCTATGTCGGTCCTTGTTTGTCCTCTCTGTGTTTAGCCCCTTGTGGGTAGTAAAGAAATAGGTGTTGTATCAGGTTCGATGAAATCGTTCGGGGGTGGGGCCGAGCAACTTCATTTCATCTTTCATTATATACTTTTAATTCACTCCATTCGTTTTGATTTTTTTTGTTTGTTTTGTCCCCACCTTGTGCTGTGTAAGGCCTTTATGGCCAATTTAATAAAATAAAGAAGGTTGCTTCCCAGCACCTGGTTCCTAGTTCAGTCCTACTGTGTGGAAATTTGGGCACGTGTTTTCTACTATAATTTCAGATCAATCAACGCCTTGTGAATGGATTTGATAGAAAGAAACTGAAAGAAGCCCGTCGTATGGGAGTATGTGTGTGTGTGTGTGTGTGTTGTGTGTGTGTGTGTGTGTGTGTGTGACTTTGTGTCTGTATTTGCCCACCACAACAGCATGACAACTGGTGTTCGTTTGTTTACATCCCTGTAACCTAATTGTTTGGTTAAAGAGACCGATTAAAATAAGTACCAGTCTTTAAAGATAGATAAAAATTAAAAAATAAATTAGTATTAAGACCGATTTATTCGACTAAAAATATTTAAGACGGTACCACATCATGGCCGCAGTCTAATGCCTGAAAGAAGTAAAAACTAAAAATAAAAGGCATACATATGTTTGTGTGTGTGCCTGTGTGTGAGAGTGTATGTGTGTATTTAAACATGTTACTATATGTGTTTGCTCGTACTTATATATGAATAAATGTAAGCTGGTATCTATGCGCCTATCTTTTCATATATGGATGTACAAAATATTCGTTTGTAAGCGCGATGGTTTGTGGCGCCAAGTCTTATAGGTCAAATTTCTTGTAGCTAATCTTTCTAATGGAAAAACTATAGCATGTCCCTCTTAATAGATTAGGTAAGAAGACAGTTGCTATGGTTACTAATCTAGCAACCTATGTAGGCTATGAGATTAATTGATTGTAGAGTCAGTTAAAATTTTGTATATTAATTATAAATGAGAAATTGAAGACAAATTGACTAATCTAATCAAATTTTCGTTCACTGATTTATTTGACTGTTAGAAAGACAAACGTATATATCATTAACGCTGACGTCGTTGCTGCTGCTGCTACTACTACTGCTGCCGGTGTTCTTGCTATTGTTGTTGTTGCTGTTGCTACTGTTATTGTTGTTGTTACTATTGATGTTGTTGTTGTTGTTGCCGCTGCTGCTGCTGCCGTGTATATCTAGGTCACCACTGACTCAGCAGATTCTTTACGAAGTCGTATCGTAATACGTTTGAACCTGGTTGTTATTTCTAGCTTGTCGAACGGCCATTTATACGCAGGGTTGTCTTGCAAGCATCTAGTCTAGCGCTCTGCTTTTTGTGTCGTCTGCTGTCTTATATTCTATAATGCAAATAATCCTTTCTAATTTCAAAAGAAGACCAGTAATTCTAAGGTGAGGACCTAAGTTTAATTCTTCTTCTTTCACCCTTTTAAAGCCTAGCCTGGCTCATGGGCCCGGTTTCCCTGTTTCTATGGCGCATGTGTTACCCAGCTGAATGCGATGCCAGTCCGTCGCAGCGTTACTTATTTCTACCAGCTGAGTGGACTGGAGCAACGTGAAATGAAGTGTTTTGCTCAAGAACACAATGCTTCGCCCTGTCCAGGAATCGAAACCACAAACTTTCATTCATGGTGCTGACACCCTAACCACTAAGCCACGCGCCTCCACAAGTTGAATTACATGGACTTTAATTCTCAAAATATTTATCGACGCTAGATGATGAAAGACAAAGACGACCTAAGCGAAACTTGAACTCAGAACGTAAAGAGCACGTAAAGAATTGTCATTGAGCACTTTGTTTGACACTCTTACGATTATGCCAGGCTGATGCGTTTCAAATTTGGGAACAGGGTCAGTATCGTGATCAGGAGAGCACCAATCAATAGCTTAACCATAGTACTTAACCGGTACTTTATTATATCGACCTTGAAAAGATGAAAGACAAAGTCCACCTGGGCGTGATTTGAACTGAGAACGTAAAGAGCCACCTCTTGGCACTATCAGCAGACGATTAACCTTGGACTTGATATTGGTATGCAGGAGAAATAACAGTTTCTGGGTCCTACAGTTGTTGCTATCCCTTCTGCAGTCCACCGTATTCTTTCGGACTTTCTATTCTCTCTCGGTAAAAAGCTCTCAAGTGACTGTTATTATCTCACATATAGCAACTAGGTTTCCTCTCTTGCTCTACCTGTCATAATGATTTTTTACTCCCAAAACGAGTTACAACTCAGCTCAAAACAATATTCCTATTGTTTTGAGCTGAGTTGGGGTGCTAGATTTCCTTGTTCGAAAATATAAGAACACAGATTGTGTCGTATAGCTAGCTGGAGACGATGTCTCCTAGGGCTAAATTACAGCAACATTAGTCCTAAACTAGGACTGCCGTGCTATGTTGACAAACAATCTTTGCTACAAAGTACTGTTGCTGAATATCTCATGTTGTGAGATTTTAAAATAGCAATTTTATAACTCCGGAATAGTTTGACCATCATCGAGGGTCATTACCACTTCATCAGACACCATGTTGGCATATGACACTTCTGCGCCTGCCACCTCTTTGTACTGAACCGCCATTGTAAAGAGTAGTCAATAATCAACGTAAGCCTATGTATCTGGCCGTGAACGCTGTATTTAGTCTTCACGAATATTAAGACTCCTGCCTATGACCAGATCTGTGGATTACCAGTTCCATTTCTCTAATCATATCGTCCTCCATTTCTGCTCTTCCATACACCGTACCCCAGTCGAAATTGCATACATCATTACACACATCAGCCAGGGTTTCCTCCGGCTGGATGTTTCAGAATGGTGTTGTTGCCTACGTGCTCATTGGGTCTTGTATCTCCTTTGTTTTCCAACCCAACCACTCATATGTCATTCTTCTTGACCTCAATTCCCATTACCTACCTATAGGTACCCCTAAATTGACGACAATTCAAGAATCAGCACCCCTTGCCAAAAATCACTGATCCTGGCTCTCGTGTTTCATCAACCCAATTACGTATTTCTTTACTACCCACAAGGGGCTAAACACAGAGGGAACAAACAAGGACAGACAAACCGATTAAGTCGATTATATCGACCCCTGTGCGTAACTGGTACTTATTTAATCGACCCCGAAAGGATGAAAGGCAAAGTCGACCTCGACGGAATTTGAACTCAGAACGTAGCGGCAGATGAAATACGGCTACGCATTTCACCGGGCGTGCTAACGTTTCTGCCAGCTCAACCTAATTACTGTAAATCAAATGTATAAGAAACTGTGTTTCGAACCAGCTCCGCCGTTTTCTTTATTTTTTTTTCCTTCATTCCTAATGACTATGCGTTTAGATTTGTGTACGTTGCCACGACCGCCAACCGATGTTGTCTCCCTCATTAGTCATAGCCAGCACGAGTTATTGTTTTGTAAGTACAAGAAAAACGCTCATAATTTTAGCCAGGCAGGCATTCATGATTTATATTTCGTCACTCTTCGACAACACGATCAGGCAAAACCATGATTCGTCACACAACTTCGCCACACTGACTTCTCCTATAGTTTTACACGTATTTCGTTTCTGTGTGTAACTTTTAACGCTAGAGAAAGAAGAGACGTAATTACTCCAATCCGAAATATAACAGCTTCGTCATTCGTCAGAGTATCTGCTCCTGTTAGAGTGTTTCTTTATGTGTGTAGGATTGTGAATATGCGTATATGCGTGTATGTGTGTGTGTATGCGCGTGCTCTGTTTTTACTGGCGTTAATAACTCTTCTTATTCTTTCATTATGTAAATATTTTCATGCGGGGGTTTTCAGTGACAACAAAATAATTTCTTTATCTATTTTGTCACAAACGTTGTCGTTTGTTTTAAGTTATCGTTTGTCTTTGCTCTGTTAGAGGCGTTCCCATTTATTCTTGTTGTTGTTGTACTTTATTGTTGACGCAGTTGTTTAAAATTCTCCAAAGACAAAACACAAAATGTTAACAAATGAAAAATTCCAAACCTTTCTCATTTATTTTCATACAAAATAAACTGCACTTGTAAGAACGATCCGTTGTAATAATCCGATGAAGTGGGAAAACGGGAAGAAAGATTTACCAGCTAAAAATCGGCGCACGAAAAACATGTCCACTCAAACACAACAGTCAGTAATACAGGATTCTGGTTCAAGTATCTGAGACCCCCTTTGGTCACGACACAGACCATGGGATTACAGGAAGAAAGTTTCCCTCCCAGGTACAAGTTCGGGCTAGGTTGTTTATGAAAGACCAGCAGTCGCCCATGTAAAACACAAAATGTAAACAAATGAAAAATTCCAAACCTTTCTCATTTATTTTCATACAAAATAAACTGCACTTGTAAGAACGATCCGTTGTAATAACCCAATGAAGTGGGAAAACGGGAAGAAAGATTTACCAGCTAAAAATCGGCGCACGAAAAACATGTCCACTCAAACGCAACAATCAGTAATACAGGGTTCTCGTTCAAGTATTTGAGACCCCCTTTGGTCACGACACAGACCATGGGATTGCAGGAAGAAAGTTACCCTCCCAGGTACAAGTCCGGGCTAGGTTGTTTATGAAAGACCAGCAGTCGCCCATGCATACCGGCCTCCCCTTTCCACGCCACCAGTGTTATCCAAGGGTAAGGTAACGGCCGATACAGCTTGACACCAGTGACGAAGCAAATCATTTCTACAGCTAAGTGAACTGGAGCAACGTGAAATAAAGTGTCTTGCTTAAGAACACAACACGCAGCCCGGTCCGGGATTCGAGCTCACAACCTTAGGATCGTAAGCTCGACGCTCTAACCACTGAGCCATGCGCCATCACAGTATGATGGCAGAAATTTCAGAGCAAGTGGTAAGTCAATGACTCTGATGCTAGTAATTAACTACTACTTCATTTTATCGACGTAAAGTTTAGATTTTTTTCCTTTTTTCTTTTTTCGTGTATACACTAAAAGAAAAATTACTCAGCTAGAAATCTAAGCTAGGTTACTAAGGTTACTAAGCTAGATTACTAAGCTAGAAAGGTAGCGAGCCGGCAGAGTCGTTAGAAGGCAAGGGCGGAAGACAAAGCCGATGTCGATAGGATTCGAACACAGAACTTAAAGCCAGAAGAATTGCCGTGAAGCATTTCGTCCGGCGTACTAAAGATTCTGCCAGCTCGCCGCCTAAAATTGCTAGCCTTGTGCTAAAATTTGAAACCTTTATCGGTTGTAAATTTAGCGCAACGTCCACAGCCGGTACTCCGTCGGTTACGATGACGAGTATTCCAGTTGATTTGATCAACGGATAAGCCTGCACCTGAATTCTCCCCTCTCTCTCTCTCTCTCTCTCTCTCTCTCTCTCTCTCTCTATATATATATATATATATATATATATATATAATATATATATATATATAATATATATATATATATTAGAAGAAATGAGGTAATCAGAAGATCGATGGTTTATATTTACAGATATTTATTTATATATTACATTTTTTACATATATATCATATCATTTAGATCATATATATTCTTTTACTTGTTTCAGTCATTTGATTGCGGCCATGCTGGAGCACCGCCTTTTTGCCGGGGAAATCTACCGCAGGACTTATTCTTTGGAAGCCGAGTACTTATTCTATCGGTGTCTTTTGCCGATCCGCTAAGTTACGGGGACGTAAACATAAAAACATCGGTTGTCAAGCGATGGGGGTAGGGCAAACACAGATATACAAGCATATACGCACATACATATATATATATATATATATATATATGTACATATATACGACGGGCTTCTTTCAGTTTCCGTATACCCGAGGCTATAGTAGAAGACACTTGCCCAAGGTGCCATGGAGTGGGAATGAACCCGGAATCATGTGGTTTGTAAGCAAGCTACTTACAACACAGCCACTCCTGCGCCTATATATATATATATATATATATGTGTGTGTGTGTGTGTGTAAATACATATATATATACACATATGTGTGTGTGTGTGTGTCTGCGTGTGTAATTATATATATATATATATGTGTGTGTGTCTGTGTGTGATGTGCTGTACAGTATATATGCGTATATTTATGCGTGCGACAATACAGTTATGTAACTACAATCACAGGCGCGCGCGCAGACATTAGAGACGTCGCTGAGAGCAGATAAACAACCATCACACACACACATACACTTACACATACACAAACGTACACACAAGGATAAACGCACACACACACATACACACACATACTCACGCATGCGCGCTAAATGACACATATGATCTGGTAGCATCTATGTTTGAAGTTAAAGCAACAAGGACCGAAAGACAAAAGAGATTTACATCTAACCTGTATTGGTCGGTAATTTGTCGGTTCATTGAATCTCATCAAGGGAGTGCGATAGACATCATAAGGATCGCGATCGACGGATAAAGTTAAATAGAACAAGCTCTGTGCAAGATAATGGCGGTCTGGGAGAAGTGACGGTGGCGTCGGGGGGTGGGGTGATGCTGGTGACCGCAATGGTGATGGTGGTGGCGGTGGTGGTGGTGGTGGAATAAAAGTTCTCTAACTTCTATCTTACTATCTTTCTCTCTCTCTGTATCTCTCTCTCTCTCCATCCCTCTTTCTCTCTCCATCTCTCTTACTCTCTCGTTGTTTCTGCACCTTTGTTTCCTTCTCTCTCTCTCGTTCCCTCTTTCTTACCCTCTCTCTCCCTCTCTTTTTCTCCCCTCCTCTTTTTCTCCCCTCCTCCTTTTCTCCCCTCTCTCTTTCCTTCTCTCTCTCCCTCTCTCTATCACAATCCCTCGTTTCTGCATTTTTGTTTCCTTCTCTCTCCCTCGTTCCCTCTCTCTCACCCCCTCTCTCTCTCTCTCTTTCCCCCCTCTCTTTCTCCCCTCTTCTTGTTCTCCCCTCTCCTTCTCTCTCTCTCTCTTTCTCTCTCTCTCTCCCTCTTTTCTCTCTCTCTCTCTCTCTCGCTCCCTCGTTTAAGTTGCCTTGTTTAGACAATTTTAATGTTTATCGAAGATTAACGATAACTACTTTAGCTGAAACACTTGGTCCATTGGCAATACTGATGATGATGGTGATGATGATGATGATGATCAACATCATCATCATCATCATCATCATCATCACCATCATCATCACCACTGCTATCATTATCCTCATCATCGTGGTCGTTATGATCCTTAACATTGACATTATCCTCAATATCATCATCGTCATCGTCTTCATCATCGTAATCATCATCGTCATCATCATCAATATCCTTACTATCATCAGCATCCTTGTCATCATCATCATCAGCATCATCATCAGCAGCAGCAGCGGTGGCGGAGGCAAGAAGTTGATATCGATTGCTTTGTTAAGGGTAGAAACAATGATAATGTTAATTGGTTTTTATAAATGTGGGCGGATGGACAGGGATTAGAGGAAAACAAGGAAGAGGAGGGAGGGGAGCTGGAAGGAGAGCATGAAGGTGTTAGCAGGAGGGGTTTAGCAGGAGGAGTTTCAGGAGGGAGAGCAAGAGAGGGAGCAGGAGAGATAGAGAGCAGGAGAGATAGAGAGCAGGAGAGAGAGAGAGCAGGAGGGGGAGCAGGAGTGAGAGCCTGAGGGAGTTAGCAAGTGGGGGAGCAGGAGGGGGAGTGGAAGGGAGAGCAGGAAGGTGAGCAGGAGTGAGAGCATGAGGGCATTAGCAAGAGGGGGACAGGAAGGGAGGGCAGGAGGGGGATAAGGAGAGAGGGAAGGAGGGGGAGCAGGAAGGGGAGCAAGACGGGGAGCAAGAAGGGCTTCAGGAGGAGCAGGAGGGAGAGCAGGAAGGGGAGCATGACGGGGAGCAAGATTTCTTTTTTGCCTTATATTGACGGGGTACGGTTAATCTTAACAGAATCTGTTTCTGTCCACCTTACGAATCATCTGGTGGAGGGCGGTGGTGAAGAAACATTGGTTATTCGTCTTAAATTCTTTGTGTGGGTTTTAGATAATCCCTTCTATGGCTTGAGTTCCAAATTTCTCCCAGGTGGTTTTGACCTTGTTATGCCTCTGAGGCCGATAAAATAAATACCAAGAAAGTACTTGGAGAACCATACAATAGCATGTGTTCTATAAAGAATTAATGGTTGGAAGCACCAACGATGTCGTCGGGAAATCTCTGAGCAACAGGAGTGATCGGCTACAGGAACATTCTCCAGAGAACTTTGGGACCAACGTTTGTAGATATTTTCCAAATTCTTTGATTTGCCAGTGTCACGGGGTGAGAGTGATCCATTACTGGTTCGGGATAAACTCTACAGGTACGGTTGTGCCGTCAACCACGCCGGTCAGAATTGAGCATAGAGAGACGACAGCGTACGGCATACGTTTGCGCAGTGCCCGAGTATTGCTGATTTACGGAGTGTTGGACAAATCTGGCTATCAACTGATGACATCGTGAAGATAATTCTGTTAGGAAGGGTAGGCAGTGTTCCCCTGCTTGGTGGAAAGTGTGAAAGAGGTTTTGTGGTGGACGTGACGGAAAGGACGGAAGGTGGACGCTTTCCTCCTCCACCATGCCTTCAACAGACTATCATTGATGAAAAAAGATGTTTGGATGTGTTGAGGATGGCTCCATTTACAAAGGTTTGGTCAACTCGAGGCTATAGTAGAAGGCACTTGCCCAAGGTGCCACGCAGTGAGACTGAACCTGCATCCATGTGGTCGGTAAGCAAGTTACTTGCCACACAGCCACTCCTGCACCTATATATATATATATATAATATATATATATATATATATTATATATATATATATATATATATATATATATATGACGGGCTTCTTTCAGTTTCCGTCTATCAAATTCACTTACAAGGCTATGGTCTGCCCGAGGTACAAGATACTTGCCCAATGTGCCACGCAGTGAGACTGAACCCGGATCCACGTGGATGGTAAGCAAGCTACTTACCACACAGCCACTTCTGCGCCTATATATATATATTTGTAAATCCCCAGTATCTTTTCTTTTTGTATTGCCCTAAATATATTTTCTGATCCTTGTGGCTAATAAAGAAGCGTTATTATTATTATTGTTGAAGATTCTAACTGGCTACTCGAACTCGCAATCACATCGGTGAAATCTCCATGGAGACACTAATTTCTTGAATCGGTGAAATCTCCATGGAGACACTAATTTCTTGATGAAAATGAAGGACTAATTGGGTTAAATAGTCTTAAATACATCTTTGTCAGAAATAGAGAAGCGATGATCACGGCTGGAAAGGAGGTTGACATTGGGAATAACTTGGAGTATGAGTAAAGAACGACATTTACCACAACACTGAAAATTAACAACAATGGTTTCGAATGTTGGCACGGGACCAGCAGAGATTGAAGGAAACGTTTAACTGATTACAACGAACCCTGTGCTTAACTGGTCCCTAATTTATCGATCCCGAAGGGATGAAAGGCAGAATCGACTTCAATGGAATATAAGCTCGGAAAGTAAAGACGGACGAAATGTTCCTAAGCATTTTGTCTGGCGCAGGAGTGGCTGTGTGGTAAGTAGCCTGTTTACCAACCACATGGTTCTAGGTTCAGTCCCACTGCGTGGCACCGTGGGCAAATGCCTTCTACTATAGCCTCGAGCCGTCCAAAGCCTTGTGAGTGGATTTGGTAGACAGAAACTGAAAGAAGCCCGTCGTATATATGTATATGTATTTATATATATGTGTGTGTATGTGTCTGTCTTTGTGTGTGTGTGTGTGTTTATGTGTCTTTGTTTATCCCCCAAATCGCTTGACAACCGATGCTGGTCAGTTTACGTACCCGTCACAATCGGCAAAAAAGAGACCGATTGAATAAGTACTAGGCTTACAAAAAATAAGTCCTGGGGTCGATTTGCTCGACTAAAGGCGGTGCTCCAGCATGGTCGCAGACAAATGACTGAAACAAGTAAAAGAGTAAAAGAGTAAAAGAGAATGCTAAGAATTCTGCACTTTCACTGCCCTCAAGGAAATTATAATAAATTATAATAAATAATACAACCGCAACGATAAACACTCCGGCAATAAGCCGCCTCCGTCTCTTCACGTGAGAACCTCATGACCACACGCATACTCAGACGCATACACATTCACTTATACATACCGCATACACATGCACACGTACACACATACACACATAGAAACATAATGCATACATAGCCAATGTATTGACGTTATCTCTGAACTGGTTTAATGATAAAATGAGATAACGTGTGTGCTATCTCAGACATCACCATCTGTTTTGACTGATGGATTCACCCACATCTCGTACTACAAACACTGTGTTACTGAAAACACCGACAACTCATATTTTGGAACGTTAGCTGGTGTTTAGCTACAGACTAGACGTACGGCCCATGATGGAGCATTGCAGCCAACATATATTTGAAGCTTAAGACGGCGAACTGGCAAAAATGTTAGCACGCCGGGCGAAATGCGTAGCCGTATTTCGTCTGCCGTTACGTTCTGAGTTCAAATTCCGCCGATGTCGACTTTGCCTTTCTACCTTTCGGGATCGATAAATTTAGTACCAGTTACGCACTGGGGTCGATGTAATCGACTTAATCTGTTTGTCTGTCCTTGTTTGTCGTCTCTGTGTTTAGCCCCTTGTGGGTAGTAAAGAAATAGGTATTTCGTCTGGCGTTACGTTCTGAGTTCAAATTCCGCCGAGGTCAACTTTGCCTTTCATCCTATCGGGGTCGATAAATTAAGTACCAGTTACGCACTGGGGTCGATGTAATCGACTTAATCCGTTTGTCTGTCCTTGTTTGTCCCCTCTGTGTTTAGCCCCTATTGGGTAGTAAAGAAATACATGTTTGAAGCTTAAACAAAAAGGAAAGGGAAATTAAGATCTGTTGTGGTATTGCTGTTGTTGTCGCAATGATAGATGGAGGCATGTTTGTGTGGTAAGAAGTTTTCTTTTCAATCACATGGCTCCAGGTTCAGTCCCACTTCGTGGTACCTTGAGTTGATGTTTTCTACTGTAGCTTCGGGCCGACGATCAACGCCTTGTGAGCTGATTTTGTAGACGGAAACTGAAAGAAGCCTGTCGTGTATATGTGTGTGTGTATGAGTATCTCTGTGTGTGTGTGTGTCTTTGTGTCTGGGTTTGTCCATCACCACTGCTTAACAAAATGTGCCCGTGATTTTACGACCCCGTAACTTAGCGGTTTGGCAAAAGACACCGATAGAATAGGCACCTGGCGTAAAAATAACAAAATAGGTAGTTGGGTTGATTCGAAGGCGGTGCCCCAGCATGGCTGCAGTCTAATGACACAGAGGAGACAAACAAGGAGAGACAGACGGATTAAGTCGATTAAATCGATCCCAGTGCGTAACTGGTACTTAATTTATCGACTCCGAAAGGATGAAAGGCAAAGTCGAGCTCGGCAGAATTTGAACTCCGAACGTAACAGCAGACGAAATACCTATTTCTTTACTACCCACAAGGGGCTAAATATAGAGGGGACAAACAAGGACACACAAACGGATTAAGTCGATTACATCGACTCCAGTGCGTAACTGGTACTTAATTTATCGACCCCGAAAGAATGAAATGTAAAGTCGACCTCGGCGGAATTTGAACTCAGAACGTAAAGACGGACGGAATACCTATTTCTTTACTACCCACAAGGGGCTAAACACAGAGAAGACAAACAAGGACAGACAAACGGATTAAGTCGATTACAGCGACCCCAGTGCGTAACTGGTACTTATTTAATTGACCCCGAAAGGATAAAAGGCAAAGTCGACCTCGGCGGAATTTGAACTCAGAACGTAACGGCAGACGAAATACCGCTAAGCATTTCGCCCGGCGTGCTAACAATTCTGCGAGCTCGGCGCTTTAATCCCGTAATACATAATGCAAGATGTTCTTTGTAAAGATTACCTAAGTGACTTGACTTCTAGCCGCTGCTTCTATGATGTCGAATGTCCCTGTAGAGGCTTAGCTCAATGTTGATTTTATTGTTGTCGTTGCTGTAGCTACTATTGTACTTGTAATTGCTGATGTGGCAGTTGTTGCCTCCGTACAATCGATCTTATTGCCCTATTGTCTTCTTGCTGTTTTCATTGTATTTGCTTTTGTGGGGGTTTTCTTGTTATAGCTGCACATTTTGTTGATGTCGCTGTTGATGTTGCTGCTGCAGCTTTTGTTGTTGTTGTTGTTGTTGACGGTGGCAGTGGTGGTGGTGGTGGTGGTGGTGGTGGTGGTTGTCGTGGTGGTGATATTAGTGGTGATGGGTCTTGTGGTGGTGTGGGTGGTGGCAGTGACTGTAGTAGTAGTGGTGGTGGTGGTGGTGGTGGTGGTTGTCGTGGTGGTGGTTCTGGTGGTGATGGGTCTTGTGGTGGTGTGGGTGGTGGCAGTGACTGTAGTTGTAGTGGTGGTGGTGGTTGTTAAAGTAGTGAGGGCAGTGTTGCTTTGACAGGTGATGGTGGTGTTGGTGGTTATTTCATTGAGTGATTATTGTTGGTATTGGTGGTGATGGTGATGGTGATGGTAAATGTGGTGGCGCGGGTACTGGTGATGGTATTTTTGCTACTGCTAGCAATGATGATGCTGGTTGCTGCTGCTGAGGCTGCTGCTGCCAGTGAAGGTGTTGGTGTTGGTATTGGTTGACGTTGTGATAGTGAACTTTTTTCTGTATTGATTGAAGCTGTTGTTGTTGTTGCTGGTGATGGTGGTGGTTGTGGTGTTTGTGGTGGTGGTGGTGGTGGTGCTGCTGCTGCTGCTGCTAATGCTGGTGTGTGTGGGGATGGTAGTAATGGTGGGGGTTTTATGGAGGTGGTGGTACTGGTAGTGGCGTCAATGGCGTAGGTGTTATGGTGGTGGTGGTGGTGGTGGTGGTGGTGGTGGTAGTGGTTATGGTGGTGATGGTGGTGGTGGTGGTGGTGGTGGTGGTGCAGCTAATGCTAGTGTTAGCAGGGATGGTAGTGATGGTGGGGTTGCTTATGGTGGTGGTGGTGCTGGTGGTGGTGGTGCTGGTGGTGGTGGTGCTGGTGGTGGTGTCAGTGGTGTAGGTATTATGGCGGTGGTGGTGGTGTTTGTAGCGGTGGTGGTGGTGGTTGTGGTGGTGGTGGTTGTGGTGGTGGTGGTGGTGGTGGTTGTGGTGGTCGTGGTCGTGGTGGTGGTGGTCGCGGTGGTGGTGGTTGTGGTGATGGTGGTGGTGGCGGTGGTACAGCTGCTGTCGATGATGATGATGATGATGGTTCTGGTTATAGTGACAGTGATGTTATTGATTTTTTTTTCCTTATTTCTATCGATTGTTTGCTGTTGTTGTTCTTGTTATTGTTGTTGTCATACATTAATGTCAACCCTGATTGAACTGACTCGTCACTGGATTGACAGAATCGTTTTGAGCAACGTTAGGAAAATAAGAGAAAGATACCTTGTGGTATTTAGTTACGCCTCTTTATCTTGTAAGTTCAAATCCTGCCACGGCATCATACTTGACCTTTCACCTTTCACCTTTCACAGGTCAATAAAACAAAGCAAAAGTGAAATATTGGAGTCGAATTAATATTCTTTTGAAAAAGCATTCAAGATGTGGATGGAATTACAAATGGAAGAGTAAAACTTTTCTCCTCCTGATTGATTGGTTGTGAGGCGAACGTTTCGTTGTTGCTATTGTCCTCTACAGCGTAGTAGTAGTAGTAGTAGTAGTAGTAGTAGTAGTAGTAGTAGTAGTAGTAGTAGATGATGGTGTTGTTGTTATAGCAGTAGCAGCAGTAACAGCAACAGATGTAGTAGTATTATAGTAGTAGTAGTAGTGGTAGTAGTAGTCGTAGTAGTAGTAAACAGCAGCAGCAGTAGTAGCAGTAATAATAGTGGTAGTGGTAGTAGTAGTAGTAGTAGTAGCAAACATGAGCAGCAGCAGTAGTAGTAGTAGTAACAATCGTGGTGATAGTAGTAGTAAGATCATCATCAGCAGCAGCAGTAGTAGTAGTAGCAGTAGTAGTAGTAGTAGTAGTAGTAGTAGTAGTAGTAGTAGCAGCAGCAGCAGCAGCAGTAGTAGTAGTAGTAGTAGTAGTAGCAGCAGCAGCAGCAGTTATCATAGCTGCACTTGTTTCATCCCTTGCCATTTCTGATTAAGCTCAATTATGAAAAATTTCCAGCCGTGACTGATCCATTGAGATATGAGTACATCGAGGACTACATCATCTAAATGTGTTCCGTCTCTCCTTTACGATACTACGCAGGTTTCATTACAGGAGAGGCTTCTTCACAGTTTCCCAAATAATAGCGTGCAAAAGCTTGTCATATCTGTGTGTGTGTGTGTGTGTGTGTGTGCGTATGCGTGTTTGTGTGTCTATCTGTGTGTGTATGTGTGTGTATGTGTGTGAGAGAGATAGTGAGTGTGTATGTGTGTGTGTATTTTTTTAATGTGTGCGTGCGTGTGTTGTTGCCTGTGTTTGTAAACCATTACCGATTGACAACCGGTTTTGGTTTGTTTACACCCCTGCAACCTAGAGGTTTGAGAAGAGATATTGATAGGATAAGTACGAGACTTAAAAAGCGTGTACTGTGGTTGATTTGTGTGAGGAAACCTTTCAAAGCAGCGCCCCAGCGTGGCTGCAGTCCAATGACTGAAATCATTGTTCAGCATTTGGAATCCTTTTAAAATGTCAGCTTTGAAGATGTTGTTGTTCTTCTTGGTTCACGACGATTGTTGATGTTTTTAAGGCAGCGAGCTGGCAGAAACGTTAGCACGCTGGACGAAATGCTTAGCAGTATTTCGTCTGTCTTTACGTTCTGAGTTCAAATTCCGCCGAGGTCGACTTTGCCTTTCATACTTTCGGGGTCGATTGAATAAGTACCAGTTACGCACTGGGGTCGATATAATCGACTTAATCCGTTTGTGTGCCCTTGTTTGTCCTCTCTGTGTTTAGCCCCTTGTGGGTAGTAAAGAAATAAGTATTTCGCCCGTCTTTACATTCTGAGTTCAAATTCCGCCGAGGTCGACTTTGCCTTTCATCCTTTCGGAGTTTATTAAATAAGTACCATTAAATAGCCCCTTGTGGGTAGTAAAGAAATAGATTGATGTTCACAATAAGGTCATCCCTAATCTCCAAACCCATGAGACTTCCGGATATTTCTATCCCCTCTTTTTATTTACTCAGACGCGAGATTCCTAGGATGATATTATTCAACAAGTCCTTTTTTTTTTCAAAATAAAATGAAATAAATGTTCATTGAAGTTAAAGTTTGGCTGCTACTTCTAACATTTCCCGAAACCGTGTGGAAGTCTCTTCACTACATCATGGTAACTGTGTCATTCTCAATACATCTGGATGGTCGGTGATGGAGGGAGACATCCCCTTAAATCTTTTGTCTTGATGTAGAGTATCTAGAACAAGTATGCTAGCTTATTACCCAGAATATCTAGGGCAACTGACGCTCTCTTGTAAACCACATTGAAATAAATAAGAGGGACGTTTTAGTTTATACGCATTAACTCTATGTCCCGAGACTAATTGAGGAATGAACTGGGGGGTAATAAATATAATATTCAGGTGATAAAATAAGAACAGAAGATATTAGTAAAAACAACAAAGGATAAACACAATATATTTATTTCTCGAGCAGTAACGAACTGAGATTTTGGATGTTCTAAATATGTCACCACATTACGAGTGAATGAATCACACAGGTATTTTTTTTTTTTACATATGCATGGTGAGGTAACATGATATGGGTCTATTCATTACTCTAATGGCAAACCATCAGAATATTTATTATTATAAAACAGACCAGTTTGGCTGTGGTTGTTGTTTGACCTCAGCGTAAAGGTAAACATCCTAAAGGCGACTTTTGATCAAATTGATTCCAGCCATAACCATCCCTTCTTTTCAGTCGGGTATTGCGTATCTAGGACAAGATTATTTATTGTGCCCTTTCTTTCTATGATACGACAGAGTATAATTTCAGAGTTATCTATTAGCTGTCTTACAAGTCACACGACCACTACAAGCCATCTTTACCGTTGGCTCGTTTCGCAATGTAGTGGGATGGAGTATTTTATACTACATTTACTTTTCATACGAATATACCACCAAGAACACCAGGGTAAGCTCATGAAAATCGAGGTTATGTACGGTTTCGATGCACTGTTAATCCCACACCAGTTAATTAATGCTAGAGAAGATAGACGAAGCAAAAATTAAAGAGGAGAATATCACACCTTCATATATATGGTCACTTAAAATTGTATTTTTGTCACATGTTTCCCTCATTTCATGAGATTAGTGTTGTCCAAGAGAAAAAAACAGACATAGGTCGATAAAACAACACTGCAAAACACTTTTTGACCGATGCTCATTACGCTCTGAGTTTAAATACTGTTGGATTCATCTTTGCTCTTTCATGACACTTGGGGTGATTAAATAAGTACAATTCTAGTAATACCGTTAATGATGCCGACTAATTCCCTCCGTTAACGTTACTGGTCTTGTGTCTAAACTTAACAGTTATTGTTTTTTGTTACATACTTCGGATCATAAAGAACGCCTTGGAAATAGGAGCACGAGTCCCCGGAAGCGATGTCAATTTTGGCTACTAATTGTCTTCAGAGCACAATATGAACAAGAGATGAGCGTAAACATAGTATTTGACGATATGTAATAGAATGGTTTTACCGTCTACATACAAGTTCTAATGATCCAACAAGACTACAAAGTAATTCCCGAACTGCATCCTGCAGTGGGTGTTGTGAGGAAGATCTTAAAGCTCAGCATCCAATATAATTAGACCAACTGCTGCAAATATTAAAGAGCTTTTCATGAAGACGTGGTTATATCTTGAATGTAATAAAGTGTAGAACTAGATTGTTATCCTGCTTCCAGCTATAGTGTTGCTACCAAGATTTGAAAACTAGAAGACATTTCCCTCCTTATTTTGTTATTTAGGTGGGGGATTTTTTAAAAACAAGGGAGAATTTGCGGCGATGTTCAATGAACAAATTATTCACACTACCCGGCAGTGGCTAAAAGCAACAAATAAATAAATGATTAACATTGCTGGCCATGAGGGGAAACCAAGGATAACTCGTGGGTTAGCAAAGATAATACTTAGTCTGCAGAGACAGGCGAACTATAGGATCGAATAATTCCTTCTCCAAGCTATCAACTGCACAGGTCCTTCTTAGCCGCATTATAGCACCGCTCACCCAACAATTCAATCCAAGGGGTTTTAAAGTATTGATCTAGTGACAATAAACCACAGTACACATAGATCAGAATTGGGACCTAAGCAACTGCCCAGCAGTGGCGGCTTCTGTATAAGAACTGCAGAACTGCAGCACCCACTATTTCCACACAATATTTTCGATAATATTCAATATAATGAGTCCTTTTTTTCTTTAATTCTTTCTTTATACTTGTACATTATATAATACTTAAGCTCAATGTCAGTAGCCATCCCTTAGTTTATGAAAAAATACAAAAATCCTTGTATAGAACTGTGCTCTTCATAATTCCAGCTGTGTTTAGCTGTTGTGCTCATGCAAGCAAGTCCGAGATAGGATAGCTTCACACTAGGGAATAAGAGCACTGCGTGAGCGACAGTGCTGGGTGGAAGGTAGTGTTTTTTTTTTTTGACTCCGCGTGTGTTGTGCTTAAAAACGTGTTTATATTTTGAATGTGATAAAAGTGTAGAACTAGGTTATTATCCTGCTTCCAGCTACGTGTTGCCACCAGGATTTGAAAACTAGAGGACATTTCCCTCCTTATTTTGTGATTTAGTGGGGATTTTTTAAAAACAAGGGGGAATTCGCGGCGATGTTCAATGAGAAAATTAAACACACAACCCGGCAGTGGCTAAAACGCAAACCGATCGTGTTTGTGTATAAATTTTCATTCATATGTTTGTTTCCTTTCACATAATATTAAAGCAACGGCTAAAAATTTTCTGAAGCAGCATTCCCACTAATTTTATCTACGAGCCGCCACTGCTGTCCGGTGTATCTATGCTGTAAGACGGCATTGCCCCTGAGTTCACATGATAGCCTTGTTCTCTTACCAAGTTAGTTCGCCAGGACAAAAGCTTTTGGCGGGCTTCTGCTGTTGTTATTGTAATTGTTGTTGTCGTCCACGTCGTCCACGTCGTCTTCGTCAACATTATCTCTTACTTATCGTCTGCTTAATGCTGATCGAATAGACCAATGACCAAAGCCATTCCAATTGTGACCATCCCTTCTTTCCAGTGGCATCAAAGGCTACATTTTCTGATGTGGCATTTTTTCCTCTTAAAGCGGTGGACGTGCGTAATTTGAGGGAGATTTGGCTGCATTTTCTAGCAGGTCGATTTATTAAGCAGCAGGTCAAACAGTATTTTTTTTTGTCCTCCTCATCAATTCCCTTACATCACTAACAAGCATCTGGGAAACGCATGAACAGCACAACGCTAACTACAGGTCTATAGACCTGAAGCTTAAATTTGTGTCCAGAAAAACAATGGTTTACATTTCTCACTCATTCCCTCTCTCTCTTCCTCTCTCTTTCTCTCTCTCTCTCTCCCTCCCTTTGTCTCGTCGTCTCTCCTTCGCTGCATCTCCAATTCTTCCTCTCTCTTTCTCTCTTTCTCTCTTACTCTCTCTTACACACACACGCACGCCTACACGTACATACATACACACACATATACACAAATGCATACACTTTCATTCAACCACCCATATATATATATATATATATATATATATATATATATAATTTTTTAACAATTAAGGATAACTTCTTAATAAGGAATCTTAACAAGAAATTATCAGGTAGACAGCGTGAAAAACCTCATAAGAGAAAAATTTCGAAAATAATTCTTTCTTATTGAACATATTAATTTATATATAGAGGGCATTATTATACATACATGCCACACGCTAAAAGGGACAAAAGGGACAATGCAATTTTTCAAAGCAAGACATTTAAAAAATGAATTTAGTCTTGTATCACCTGTGATTTCGTACTTACCGATGAGTACGGTCGCAACTGCGGTAAGTACGAAATCACAGGTGATACAAGACTAAATTCATTTTTTAAATGTCTTGCTTTGAAAAATTGCATTGTCCCTTTTGTCCCTTTTAGCGTGTGGCATGTATGTATAATAATGCCCTCTATATATAAATTAATATATATATATATATATATATATATATATATATATATATATATACGCACATACATATGCATAAATATATGTACAAGAATGTCAGCACCGCCCTTCATACATACATACGCATAGAAACACAAAGTAAAACCAAACATACACACACACACTCTCACACACACACAACACACACACTCACTCACTAACTCACTCACACACATTTGAGACAAACACGACTGACAAGATCAAAATTTGTATTTCAAATATCTGACAGCGCCCTCTCGCGGAATTGTCTTCCCGAAAGTTGCGTAGTAAAAAAAAAAAAAACGAAAAAAAAAAAAAAAGAGCCAAGAAGTAAATATGAAACATAACG
>NC_043009.1:59271566-59274066 GCF_006345805.1 Octopus sinensis
TGATGATGAGGAGGAGGAGGAGGAGGAGGAGCGGGGGAGAGGGATTTTGGTAGTGGTGCTGCTGGGCGCTTATTGCATTGATAACGATGGTTGTTTTCCATGTTGATAATAATTGTGTTTCCTGTACATAAAACACGTAAATAATGTTTTATGTTGCGAACGAGAAAAAGAAAGTTTCATACAAAAGATCGTATAAATAGTCTAAATACAAACAAACAAGCGTACGCGCACGCTCACACACGCACACACAAACACGAACACAAACACATACACATACAAAGGAGTGGCTGTGTGGTATGAAGCTTGCTTACCAACCGGATGGTTCCGAGTTCAGTCCCACTGCGTGACACCATGGGCAAGTGACTTCTACTATAATAGCCTCGGGCCGACTAAAGCCTTGTGAGTGAATTTCGTAGACGGAAACTGAAAGAAGCCTGTCGCATATATATATATATATATATATATATATATATATAATACAAAATAAGAATGAAGGATATATGTTATCCCATGGAGGGTTGCATTTACAACCCCTATCTCAATTTGTATATATATATATATATATGTGTGTGTGTGTGTGTGTGTGTGTGTGTGTTGTGTGTGTGGTGTGTGTGTGTGTGTGTGTGTGTGTGTGGTGTGGTGCTGTGTGTGTGTTTGTGAGTCTGTTTCTTCCCCCCCCCACCACCACCATCACTATCGCTTGTCAACCGATGTTGATATGTTTACTTCCTCCTAACCTAGCGTTTCGGCAAAAGAGACCGATGGAATAATACTAGGCTTGCAAAGAATAAGTCCTGGGGGTGGATTTCTTCGACTAAAGGCTGTACTCCAGCATGGCTGCAGTCAAATGGCTGCAACAAATAACGGATATATATATATATATATATATATATATATATATATATATATATATATATATATATATATATTATTCAATGAGTCAATGATTCACTCCCTTGACAATTTAGAGTGTCATGTGATGCGTTCGTTCAAGATTTTTATCTCGGTGAACACGATTTGTGGAAAAACAAAATATTTCTTTTCAGCTTAATTCTTCTAAGATAACATTTGCCTTGCTGACAAATATCTGTGAAATAAAGAAAAGAAAAAAAATAGGACGACTTCTTAAACTTTATTTCTTAACAACGATGCCTAAGGCTGCTTCGTCCCAGATTGGATCATATTGATCGACCTCAAAATGATTTGTGGCAAAGCTGACCTGGAAAAGATTTGAACTCAGAGAATAGGCAGCTGGAGTAACTAGGGCAGGGTCATGCTGGAGCACTGCTGTGAAGTATTTAGTCGAACAAAGAGACCCAGTACTAATTTGTTTCATTATTTTTCATTAGGTATACATGTATGGATATATGTGTCCTTTATTTTTTTTAATTATTATAAATCTTCCACTGAGGCGGGAGCCGGATTCCAACAAAGATACAAGGCTCCATCTTTGGGACTTAGTTAACACAAAATATGTATCTGTGTATGTACGTGTGTATGTATGTATGTATGTATGTATGTATGTATGTATGTAGGTAGGTAGGTAGATAGGTAGGTAGGTAGGTAGGTGGGTAGGTAGGTATGAAGTTTGGATTTTATTTATCAGCCGTTTTTGCTGAACCAATACGCTATGTGGATGTAAACAATCCGATATCGGTTTTCAAGAGTGGATGAGAGGAGGCGGGGTAACAGACGCAATGACAAACACATTCACATACACAAACAAATATATATACGGCAAGCAGAGCCGCTTTAATATCGGCCCTGCATAGAGGCCCTAAGCACTTAAAAAATTTTGCTAAACCCAAACCATAAAATATATTTCTAATTTTTAAAAATCAAACAAACCTAACAGTAAGATAACAAAATATGTTTATTTATTTATACTTCCACTTTATTAATATTTGAAAAGCTTTCTCATATTTTTCTTCCTTTCCTTTCTTTTTTTTTCCCATTTTTTTTATTGAAAAGTCTTTGATCAGAGCACCATTATGACATTATCAACACTACGAAATTACATTTCTGATCATACTCTTTTACTCTTTTACTTGTTTTTCAAGTCATATGACTGCGGCCATGCTGGAGCACCGGCCTTTAATCGAGCAACTCGACCCCGGGACTTATTCTTTTTATAAGCCCAGTACTTATTCTATCGGTCTCTTTTGCCGAACCGCTAAGTAACGGGGACATAAACACACCAGCATCGGTTGTCAAGCAATGCTAGAGGGACAACACAGTCCATAAACACTCACACGCATATATATATATATATATATATATATATATATATATACATATATACACTTTCAGTTTCCGTCTACCAAATCCACTCACACGGCTTTGGTCGGCCCGAGGCTATAGTAGAAGACACTTGCCCAAGGTGCCACGCAGTGGGACTGAACCCGGAACCGTGTGGCTGGTAAACAAGCTACTTAGCACACAGCCACTCCTGCGCCTAATTGAATATTAATATTATTGAATATTATTTAACATATTGAAT
>NC_043009.1:59279066-59285453 GCF_006345805.1 Octopus sinensis
TCAGCTGATAAACCGACTCGTCCCACACGTGACAGCAGTTGTTCGACATAAGCCCACAGGTCGGAAATTGTTGGACACTGAACGAGTGCGTGCAGAACGGTTTCGTCGCTCTGACAGCATCTCGGGCAGGTCGGCCCCGTGTTTCTCGAGCCGTGTCTGTAGAGCTTATCCCGAACGGGTAGCGCTTCTCGGTAGCACTGCCAGGCCAGGGATCTCTGGAAGTTGTCCATGGGCCCTGGCCCGAAAGTCGTCCCGAACAGGCGGGTCAGGTACTCCTCGTCGACGTCCAGGTTCGCCCCGAGCTCGTCGTCGTACCTCCCCTCCACTAAACCCCTATAGAATGCTTTGGTTGTGTTGAAGTCACTTAAGGTCGACCCAGGACGGCAGAGTTGCTTGAGAGCAACGCGACACTCGCGGTGCCATTCGCCCTTCCTCGGCCTCTTTTTGATCCACGACTGCAGTTCGGTCATGGAGACGAGCTGCGGGAAAGCGTGCCTCACAAACGGCGACCACACCTGTTCACCGTCGTCTACATAGAGCCAGAGATGTCGCAGTCTCAGCGCGTGTCTGCGCATCATCAACCACGGCATGCCCAGCCCTCCTTTTAACGGGTGTTGACAGCAAATGGATCGCCTGACCATCGGGACGCATCCTTTCCACAAGAAGCGAACGAGGATGCGTTGTAGTTTGGTGATGGTAGGGTCGGGACAAGGTACGACGGTCAGGCGGTAGTAGATGACGGACGCGATGTACGTGTTCGCCACCTCCGCTCGACCTTTTAGGGACAGTTTCCTCTCGGCCCATTGCCGGGCGAGAGTGACCACCCTACTCGTTATCTCGTTCCAGTTCTTCTCCACTTGGAGGTCCGGACCGAACCAGACCCCGAGCAACTCAACCGGGCCGTCGGTCCGCGTCCCACGACGGAGGCGCTGGTGGACGGCATGGGCTTGCTTCTCCAGGTGCCTAGTCGCAAGCCCACTGACTTTTCCGGTTGATTTTCGCTCCTGTCACCGCTTCGTAGTTTTCAGTGTCTCGCCGACCAGCTCGATGTGCTCGTGGCTAGACACTATGACGGTGACGTCGTCCGCGTATGCAGACACGCTTGTCCCGCATCCCAATTCTCGCGGGATGCCCCTTAGAGTCCCCAGCTTCCGCAGTAGTGGGCTCAAGAGTCAATACGTATAGAAGCGCCGAGAGGGGGCATCCCTGACGGACCGAACGTGCAATGTCGAAAGGTCTCGATAGATGTCCATTTACGCGAATTACCGAACGGATGCCTCTGTACAAGGCAGCTATCCAGCCGCGGAAGACGGGACCGAAACCAGCCGCTCTCAGGGACTGCCTCCAAGTATCGATGGTCTACCCTATCAAAGGCTTTCGATTGATCCAAGTTGATCAGGCCCCACCCATGCCAGGTTCGTTAACTACCCTGTCTATGATGTAGCGCATCAGATGGAGGTTGTCATGGATGGTCCGGCCTGGCACGGCGCATGTTTGCGCCTTGTCGACCAGTTTCTCGATGACAAGCGCCAACCTCTTGGCTAGCACCTTGGCCAAAATTTTCAAGTCTGCATTAAGCAGAGTGATGGGCCTAAAGTTATCTATTACATTTCCCTTGTTTAGATCTTTCTTCAGCAGTGTTACGGCTCCTCGGCTCACAAAACCAGGAATGCTCCCGTTTTTCTGCCAGTTGCAGTACACCGCCGCCAAGAGATCTCCAAACAAGTCTGGCATACAATTGTAAAGCTCGTAGGGTAGACCATCCAAACCCGGTGATTTGTCCCTCGAGCATTCTGCCATCGCAGATAGATAGATAGATAGATAGATAGATAGATAGATAGATAGATAGATAGATAGATAGATATGTTTCTTTATTAGCCACACAGGGCTGCACACAGATAGAACAAATTACAAGGTAGAGCTTTTCTTTTGAAGGTTTAAAAAAAAAAAGAAAAAAAAAAGGAAGGGGGAGTTTCGATCAAAAGGGATCGTAAAAGGAGAGAAAGAGGACAAAAAAAAGGGGGTTAAAAAAAAGGGGGAGAGGAAAAAAAAAAATTGATCAATAGGGATCGTTATCACAGAAATGTCAATATGAAGTGTAAAGGGGAGGACAGGTGAGGTTTACCCGTGGAAAGAAAAGCCTACGGAAAAGACCACGGTAACCTCGGTCAATGGAGTCACATGTTATATTTCTTTTTTTTTTTTTTTTTGCGAATAAGCAACTCTCTGTTTTCAATTTCTGGGTTCATAGGATCATGCTCAAGGTGGTTTCGTCATTCATACGTGCCATTCTTGCTACATTCACCCATCTTTTTTTAAAACATTCGCTAGACAAAACTTGCCTCTCTACTCTCACTTTCCTTTTCAAGTGGTACTTGAAGAGATAGATAGATAGATAGATAGATAGATAGATAGATAGATAGATAGATAGATAGATAGATAGATAGATAGATAGATAGATAGATAGATAGATAGATAGATAGATAGATGGATAGATAGATAGATATAAATACAGTGTTCATTTAAACACATAAGAGGTTAGCCATCATAGGACTACCTACACGCTAGAGAGTATAGCTAAATTCCGTACCACTATTAGAGATAAAAATCGAAGGGAATGAAAAATAAAAACAGCGTATACGTAGTCCTATGATGGCTACCTCTTATGTGTTTAAATGTACACTGTATTTATATGAATAATATATAGTCTATTGACTAAATTTTTACACGCTAGGCCACTGGTAAATGAAAATTTCTAATATTTCCGATTACCATTTGATAATTAATTATTAGATAGATAAAGAGATGGGTAGATAGATAGATAGATAGATAGATAGATAGATAGATAGATAGATAGATAGATAGATAGATAGATAGATAGATAGATAGATAGATAGATAGATAGACAATTAGGTATCAGGTTTTACTTGGTTCCAGTAAGTACTATAGCCTCGGGACGACCAAAGCCTTGCGATTGGATGTGGAAGACGGAAACTGAAAGAAGCCTGTCGTAGATATATATATATTTATGTGTGTATGTGTGTTTGTGTGGTTGTGCGCGCGTGTGTGTGTGTGTGTGTGTGTGTGTGGTGAGTGTCTTTCTGCTACTGTTTGCCCCTACTACCGCTTGACAACCGATGTTGGTGTGTTTACATTCCAGTAAATTTGCGGCTCAGCAAAAGGGCCCGATAGAATAAGTACTAGGGTTAGAAAGTAAGACCTGGCGGGGTCTATTTGTTCGATTAAAATTCTTCAAGGTGATGCTTCAGCCTGGCCGCAGTCAAATGATTGATACAAGTAAACGAATAAAAGAATGAAAGAATATATATATAGAAAGAGGGGGGAGAGACAAAAATAGAAAGAGGGAGAAACACAAATACACACAGTAATCCCTCTCCATATCGCGGTTCACCTATCGCGGTTTATTATATAAGCTTACGTCGTTTCCTCCGTGGTGTTGTTTCGCATTTATTATAAAATGAATATATGCAATATGCTAAACTGGCAACATGACCATTTCTAAATACAACATCTGTTTCAACACACGATTTCACATCAAGAATCTTGCAAAAAAAAAAATATATTAACGTAAATATATACAAATTATAAAAATAATCGAAAATATATACGACTGTTTCTACTTCGCGTATTTTCACCTATCGCGGGTGTTTTGGAACGTAACACCTTCGATAGTCGCATTATAACTGTACACCTATATCCATGTACTCTTATATATATATATATATATACACATATACAGACACATGGATATGCGAGTGTGTGTGTATGTATATATATGTGTGTATATGACTCTATGGTGGACAAATTCTCAGATATTAGCGTTCAATATCCTACAGCTTTTATAAACAAAATGCATATCCATGTAGATTGTTGCATAAACTGTGTAATAGAATAGCTTATATGAACATATACGCATATATTATATAAATATATATATTACATACATATGCATGTTGTGCATATTATATGCATGTTCACACACAGCCACACATGTAGCACGCGAACGAATATATGCGCACGTATGTAAGTGTGTGTTTATGTACATATATACATGTACATTATATACATTACATACATAGATATATATAACATACATACATACATACATACATAAATAACAGATTGGGAAGAAAGTCTTGTCACATTTTGCACATGACCATGTTGAAAGTACTTTCCCGATATTTACGGTAAAATGGATATTAATTTTTTCATTCTTCATTCTTTATGCAGAATTTCCCTTTTAAAGAGAACTTAGTTTATATCCGTATCAGATATTGCTTGCCATAGAAATACAAAAGTGGTTCTTCAAATACATAGAAATACAAAAGTGGTTCTGCAATAAATTTTCGCCCTGTCCATAGAAATGAAGCTTTCACTATCGAAACTTACCAATGATGGTTTGGCCAGTTTCTCACGGAAAATATTTCTCTCACAGATTACCCTTTATCTGGACAACCAGCATCTCTAAATACTGAGCCTCTAAAATCTATATGGCTAAGGAACATCCAAAGCAAACTGCAAGTGATTTAGTAAGATACTTCAATTCATGTCACACGTCGATCGTAAAACACCTTCAACAATTAGGGTAAATGTTTAAACTTGGTTAATGGATCAGCCAACCTCTGAGAGCTTCTCAGCTTGAACAACGATTTGCTCTCTGCACGTCACTGATGATTAAACTAGCTATCGAAACAAGTAATTAGAATTGGAACCTCTATAAAGTTATTTACTGTAAAAGACGATGATTAGCACCCCATGGAAAAGAGAAATCCGTCCTAAAACCAGGATTGTATCTACAAAGAGTAAGCTCAGTGTTTTAAGCGACATGAAGAGTGTGGCCTATTATGAGGTGTTAAGAGAGAATAAAACAGTTAATGTGGAAAAGCATTGTCATCAGTTGGACGCATTGCACAAAACTTGCAGAAAATGCAACCATCATTACTGAATGGTACAGAGGTTGCTCTTACAAGATAATGCAGGCCAAGTCACACAAGATTCTGGCTTTAAATATGGAAATTTGTACCCCAGCCATCTGACTATCATCTTCTCAGAGCATTATAAAATTAATTAAAGGGAAAACAGTTTATTAATTAGTACGTTTAAATATTATTACTAGTATTGTTGTTATACATACATACAAGCATATGTAATGGTAATAATAAGTGGATGTAAACACATGAACAAAATAAGAATAAACAAAAACAACAACAACAAAAACAAAATACAAATTACATGAACGTATATAAACAGGAAGATACAATTATTACAGGCAAACCCCACATACACACACTAAATAAACATAGACGCACATAGAGATATAAGCATGCGCAAATGAAGACATACAATAGAAATACAAAATGGCTGACGGTTAGTAAGGAGAGACACAATAGAAAGAAGAAAACAAGGACCACTGATGCGGTCACAGGAGTGTGACGAAAGAACTCTGGCCGAAATAAGATTATATTATGTAAAAAAATATAACACTGAAGCAAAATAACACCAAATATATAGTGCGTGTGCTTTTATTGACTAACTGGCAAAATGGCCATTCCGAAATATAACAATAAATAAGTTTATTAATTGCGAATAGCTTAAAAATTATATTAGGCGTTTCTTTACTTCGAAACCAGAAGAATTTTACGTCCGAAGTATCAACAATTTTCCCGATAATTAGGATTATATTATCGACAATAAAAGCTAATATTATCTTGATTAAATATATCTATTAAGACCAAAGAACCATTTGTTTCTTTCCCATCTTGAAATGTAACAGGACTTTTTCCAACCTAACGCGCGCGCGCGCACACAATACACAAATAAACATACACATATACATACATACATACACACAGAAAGATAGATAGATATTCTCTTTTACTTTACTTGTTTCAGTCATTTGACTGCAGCCATGCTGGAGCACCGCCTTTAGTCGAGGAAATCGATCCCAGAACTTATTCTTTGTAAGCCTAGTACTTATTCTATCGGGTACTTTTGCCGAACCGCTAGGTTACGGGGAGGTAAACACACCAGTATCAGTTGTCAAGTGATGTTGGGGGGACAAACACAGACACACAAACATATACACACACATACATACATATATATATATATATACATATAAATATATGCGACGGTCTGCTTTCAGTTTCCGTCTACCAAATCCACTCACAAGGCTTTGATCAGCCCGAGGCTATTGTAGAAGACACTTGCCCAAAGTGCCACGCAGTGGGACTGAACCCGGAACCATGTTGTTGGTAAGCAAACTACCTGCCACGCAGCCACTCCTGATACACACAGAATTACAAATGCATCGCATTAAAGTGTTAGTGAGAATATTCCAGAGATATTCGAAACCTTAAAGCATTT
>NC_043009.1:59285553-59318053 GCF_006345805.1 Octopus sinensis
CTCAGTTGCTCTCGTCAGACACTGTGTCTTTATATACTACATACAAACACAAATATATACATACATACATACATACATACATACATACACACATATAGATATACACAAGTATACACCCACACATATATACACTCATATATAGTCATACATGCACACACACACACTCACAAATTCTTGCATATATATATATATGTGTGTGTGTGTATGTGTGTGTGTGTATGTGTATGTGTGTGTGTGTATGTGTATGAGTGTGTGTGTATGTGTGTGTGTGTATACATATGTGTTTATGCATTTATATATATGCATATCAATTCTCAATATTTTAAATCTAATCCACTTATTAATACACACTTCATACAGAGAACTAAATTTTCACTTCCACCATATATGTGTGTGAGTCCTTGTGTGTGCTTGTGTGTGTGTGTGTGTTTGTGAATAAAATGTATTATTCTTGTATTACTAAAATAACTTCATATAAGTGAAAAAAATCGATACATACTTTACATGGAGTACACACAATTATACGGTACTTACCCCAAAAAAAAAACCAAGAAATTCTTTCTCTTTTTTCTTTTAGTTATTTTTAATCAGTTCTTTAACTAGCAGTGATTTGAATTTTCAAGTCGATTCTAACCGTTAAAAATAACTTGTATAGCCAACCACACTGCCACCTCTCGTTATTATTATTACAATTTGCTGCTCAGCACATCCATTCCGCATCCCATACACGTAAACACACTCTCTCTCTCTCTCTCTCTCACACACACACACACACATACACACCACACACACATACACACACACACACACACAAGCACACATTCTGCATCTATTTAACTTCATAAAGATTTCGGTTTTTTACAAAGAATGCGGTGGAGATGTTGGCTAAAATTGATAAGGCGACGGAGTGAATGATTTTTCTTCTATAAATCTTTGCATAGTTTCAAATTGTACCCAAGTCAACTTTCCGTGGTCGACAAAATAGAATAACAGTCACGTGCTGAAGTTGATTTTATCGACTTATCTCCTCATCAAAATTTCTAGTTTCATGCTTATATGAGAGGCACTTGTTATTCCGGGTTATTTTTATTCTTCTCAGTTCAAATTCCACCGAGTTGCATTTAACCTCTGATCTTAAAATAAATTACCAGCCAAGTACAAGTTTTCGACATCACTGAGTAACCGTCCCCCGTAAATTGTTGGTTTTCTGCTAAGTTAATTAACTCAGTTTTTTTCTATTCTAGGCACAAGGCCCGAAATATTTAGCGACATTTCGTCCGTCTTTATGTTCTGAGTTCAAATTCCGCCGAGATCTGCTTTACCTTTCAACCTTTCGGGGTCGATAAAATAAGTACAAGTTGAATACTAGGGTCACTGTAATCGACTTATACACTCTCCCCAAATTTCTGGCCTTGTGCAAAAATTTGAAATCAATATTTTGATCTCTTTTAGGGCGGCGAGATGGCTGAACCGTTAGGACGCCGGGCGAAACACTTAAGCAGCATTTCATCTGAGTTCAAATACCACCGGGGTCGACTTAGCTTTTCATCCTTTCCGGGTCGATAAAATAAGTACCAGTTGAGTATTGGAGTCGATGTTATCGATGTACTAATGCCTGACTTGTGCAAAAATTTGAAACCAACATTTAAGCATTGTCAATTCAGTTATAAATCTACGTATTGTATCTAGTTATCTTGTCAATAACAGCACGTTTTGTGTATCCAGTCAACACTTTATGTCCTTCCCCTCAACATTTATCTATGTAACCAAAATCTGCACACTGTCTAGCTATCAATTCCACATCTATAAACAGCATCTACGTATACATTTGCACAATGTGTCTATCCAGTCAACATCTCTTCAATCATCCCCTACATATTGCGTTTGTCTATGTCAGTGGTTTTCAACCAGGGTTCCGCGGAACCTTAGGGTTCCGCCAGTACAGTCCAAGGGTTCCGCAAGAAGTTACAAAACTGCTAAAGTCGGCAGTAATTTTTAATTCTCCTGTGCAGATATGTGTGCATAAGACTATTAAATTATTGCACAGGGGTTCCTCGAACCAGTGGAAGTTTTTACCATGGGGTTCCGCTCCAGCAAAAAGGCTGAAAAGCACTGGTCTATGTAGTCAACATCTACACACTGTGGCTATTTAACAATTCTACATCGACACAAAGAGGCTATTTCTTTGTTCCAGTGGAGGCGCAATAGCCCAGTGGTTAGGGCAGCGGACTCGCGGTCATAGGATCGTGGTTTCGATTCCCAGACCGGGCGTTGTGAGTGTTTATTGAGCGAAAACACCTAAAAGCTCCACGAGGCTCCGGCAGGGGATGGTGGTGATCCCTGCTGTACTCTTTCACCACAACTTTCTCTCACTCTTACTTCCTGTTTCTGTTGTACCTGTATTTCAAGGGGCCGGCCTTGCCACTCTCTGTGTCACGCTGAATATCCCCGAGAACTACGTTAAGGGTGCACGTGTCTGTGGAGTGCTCAGCCACTTACACGTTGATTTCACGAGCAGGCTGTTCCGTTGATTCGGATCAACCGGAACCCTCATCGTCGTAACCGACGGAGTGCTTCCATCCCATTTCTTTGTTCTGTAACCACACATTGTCTGTACCAGTACAACGTCTACACATTCTCTGTATCTATCAAGTCAACATCCATACACTGAATCTATTTTCAGACATCCAGACACTGTATATCTATATATTAATTCCATATTTCCACTCACATTGTGTCTATTCAACATCATACACATTGTGTCTGTCCATATACTGAGTATACACTGAGTATTTGTATAAACTACGTTCACACAGAATGTATAACCCAGATACCATCAAGAGAAATGTAGCACACCAGTGAAGCCTGGAATTTTACAAAAGCCTTTTTTATTATTAACAAGAAAACACTAAACACAAACCGTATCTTCTTGATTTTCTCTTTCAGTCTCATCAATGACGGGCGTCTCTGTTCGTTGATGATATCCCGATTAGAAATGAATGGAAATATAACCAGAGCATATCGTTGGTATCAAAGCCACATGCACCCACCTAAACCTCACAACAGTCCTTCTACGTATAGTTATAGTTACATATATACATACATACGTGCATACGTTTATGTATATAAGTGTGTGTGTGTTGTGTGCGTGTGATTGTGTGTACGCACGTTTGTATGAATGCGTTTATACATATATGCGTTTATACATGTATGCGTTAGTGTGTATGTATACGTTTATACATGTTTGCGTTTGTATGTATGCGTTTATACATGTATGCGTTTATACATATATGCGTTAGTGTGTGAGCGAGTGTGTGTGTATATATATATGTACACACACGCACACATACACACACGTACACATACACACACGCACACATACACACACGTACACACACACACGCACACATACAGACAGAGATCTACTGGCAACATGTTATCCAGTACAACCTGTCGCTTGGTTGGGCCATCGCTGGCTAAACCCAGTAACCCTACCACACCTGCTTGGTAAGGTGAGTGCTTTTCGCTGGACATTCTGTAGAACGAAAACTAAGATCTGTCAAAGAGCCGATGAACTCAATACAGCCAACGGCCATCCAACAACTGGGGGTAAGAAAATCCTAGTCTTCCTTTAGACCAGGGGTGGGGAAACACCCGCCCGCAGGCGCAATTGAGCCCGCGAGCCCGCTTTATTGTGCCAGCAGGCTAATATACTCATATGTAAAAAAAATAGCAATTTTTTCAATCAAAATTTATACAATATTCGTATACCTATTTGCGACATAGGTCGCGTTTCCACTATCACTTAAAATGGTCAGAAATTAACCGGTAATTGCCATTTGAATGGAGATTTTGGTTTCACTATAAAACACATATTGATAGGTTTATACCACCCCTTAAGACCCCAACTACACTGTAGCTGAACAGTATAAAATACCTCATATGTAATATAAACGTCCTAGATTCAGTAGCGGCGTTAATAAAGATGTTACGGGTTAATTTAATGTGTTAAACTTATCTTTATTAATGTATATCAAATTATACAGAGATATATACAAGATTTACACAGATATAAAAGTTAGAACCTGTGATTCGCCCGCGGACCATTTTCGTAGGAAATTTTTGCCCGCCGCACTAAAATGTTTCCCTACCCCTGCTTTAGACGCTTCTCTACTTACAGAAGAACTCTGATGTGACACCCATGATATCTTTTGCATCAGACGAGGCAGCCTGGTCCCATTTAGTGGGCAAAGCATACATAGACCCAGAGAGTGAGAATGTCTGGTATGCATGAGTGACTGCTGGTCACCTATAAACAATCTTACCCGGACTTGTGCGTCGGAGGGGAACTTTCTCTGTGCAACCCCATGGTCGTAGAGGGGTCTTTACCCTTTAACTTATTACGTGTTACATATTATGGTTAGCTGTCGCTGGCGAAGGCAAAAGTGTCAATGAAAGTATTTATAGTAGCTTATCTTTCGACTTATTTTAGAACATGGTTGAGTCCATAAAATAGGATTTGACTACACCTCCATTTAGAGCACAGTTTAAGTTATCTTTTCGTGGACAAAGTTTTATGTTCCTATAACCTGTGTTAATTCTGTAACCCTTTAAAATGGAAGATAAGAAAGTTCATTTTCGGCACTTGATGATTTGTGAACCAGACAAAAATTGCTGCAACTCGGCTTGGATGTGTTACCCCACGCTCTATATTCACCAGATGTTGCTCCTTCGGATTTACACTCATTCAGGTCTCTGCAGAACAGTGTTAATGGTAAAAATTTCAATTCCTTGGATGACGTAAAAAGATACCATGATGAATTCTTTGCCATGAAACCACCTTAATTCGGGGAAGAGGGTATTTTCAAGTTAAAGGAAAGACGGAGACGCATTGTGCAACAAAATGGTTCATATTTGGTTGACTAAAAATGTAATGGCAGGTATTTATGATCTTTTACTTTCCTTTAAATATCGGCACGAACTTTCCGGACAACCCAATACATACATATATATATATATATATATATATATTAATATATATATATATATATGTTGGTGATGATGATGATGATGATGATTCATGTATATCTATGCATATTCAAATTCGCCTACACATACACACACACATGTAAACTTTCCATGAAGTTCTCTATCACTTTCTCGAACCAACCTCGCCGAGGTCGACGCGACTACTCTCTTTCATCATAGCAGACACGCTATAATTAGTACCTGACATATATTAGGTTCAACTCGCAGCTCTCCCATTGGCCTTTCTTCCTTCCACGAAACAACTTCAGACCTTGGGTGCAATGAATCACCGCTCACTAACCGACATTTTAACGCCGCACTTCTTTTTTCCGCACTAGATTTATTCCCGAGATTTAAATGAATGAGAATACAACTAGGGCGTATCTTTCTCTTGTGAACCGCCGTGCTCATTCATAGATGATTGTTATCGTTATTAAACACGTCCTTTCATTCATATATATATTTCTTTTTTTTTTCATTATAATCACCTGTGTAATAGGTGTGGTGTAGCCAACAGCTTGTATTTCCTCTGTTATGTTGATTAGGAATTTCGACTACCTTCTGTCTCAGAGAGGAGTAGTCGGAGTACAAAGGAGTAAAGTTCGTTGTAAAAAGGCGAGAGAGAGAAAAGTCATTCAACAGATTTGGGCGCCTGTCTGTTCGAGGTTTCATTCTTAAACACTGTGCTGTAGGTATTTGAGCCGCCAACGCCGCCGCCGTGGTTGCCATTGACATCGACGCCGACCCCGCCGCTACTGCTGCTTCTGTTGATGTCTTTGTTGGTGTGCTGCCGTGAGCGTTGTTAGTGGTGGTGGTTGTGGTGGATGTGTTGTTATTGTTTGCTTTAGAGTGTCGGTGGTGGTGGTATTGTTCGTGGTTGTGGTGGTGGGCATTGATGGCGGTGGTTTTATATATATAAATATATATATATCCTCATTGACTTTAGCCAAAGATTCTTTCTTCGAATGAAAATTTCTGTGTATATTCATATACGCATGACTATATACATGTGTGTGTACGTGTGTGTTTGCGTATGTGTGTGTGCGCGTGCGCGTATATGTATGTATATGTCCATATATATATATACGTGTATATACATATATATGTGTATGAGTGTGTATGTTTGCTGTGAATTCATACATATATATTTGTACATACACATATATATATGAATATGTATGTATGTATAGGCGCAGGTGTGGCTGTGTTAAGAAGCTTGCTTACAAACCACATGGTTCCAGGTTCAGTCCCACAAACCAGAAAGCACAAAAAAAACACAACAACGCGAGGACGTGGAACAAATATAGTATTATTGGACGCTCAGGAAAGAAGGGAAGAAGGAGGGTTTAACGTTTCGAGCGGATCTCTTCGTCGGAAACATAGGAGAAGTGGAAAAATGGAAGTAGAAGAAGAAAGGTAAAAGAGGACGAGGAAAAAGTGGAAGAGTCACGGACAAATTCTTTTGATTTCCAATCACGATTTCAGTGGCGTACTCCGGAAGAATGGTAACAGTAATCCGTAGGCGTAAAAATCCAGGAATTGGTATCCAAGGCACTCAGAAAATGTGTATGCATATATTTGTGTCTGTTTTTGTCCCACCACCACCATCGCTTGACAACCGATGCTAGTGTGTTTACGTCCCTGTAACTTATCGTCCCGGCAAAAGAGAATAAGTACTAGGCTTACAAAGAGTAAGTCCTGGGGTCAGTTTGTTCGACTGAAGGCGGTGCTCCAGCTTGGCCGCAGTCAAAAGGCTGAAACAAGTAAAAGAATAAAACAATACATATATATATGTGTGTGTGTATTCATGTACGTGTGTATACACGTCTGTATGTATTTGTGTTTATGTCTGTGAGTATACATACATATATGACTGTATGTGTACACACACACACGCACGCACACACACACACATATATATATATACTATGTAATTGTATAGCCAGTGAGTCATCTGCGTTCATCAACATTTGGCAAGTCTTGTTTTTTTTCATCTCGCAGGGTATACATGCACAATACACATGCGTAACACACACATAAGCGAGCGCGCATACATATATACATATATATATATATATATATATATATATATATATATTATATAATATATATATATATATATATATGGTATATATATATATATATATATATATATATATATGTATATATATATATATATATACATATATATATATATATATATATATATATATTATATATATATATATATATATGTATGTATGTATGTTTGTATATATGTATATGTGTATGTATAAATATACAACGTGGCCTAAAGTAGGTCTACAGTTGTCACGTAGGCACTTTAAATTCCTTTTAAAACATTTTATTACATTCAACTTTCTTTGTTACAATCAACTATATTAGCATAGCATAATGGCTTCATATTTTTCATCATTAAGATTTAAACTGTTAATATAAGAATGCGAAGCACATAGTTGAATAGCTGTAAAACTGTTTGGGGGCCACTCTATATTACATATATATATATATATATATATGTATAATGTATGTATACTCCTTTCTATTCTTCTTTTTTTGTTTCAGTCATTTGACTGCGGCCATACTAGAGCACCGTCTTTAGTATACCAAATCGACCCCAGGATTTATTCTTTGTAAGCCTAGTACTTATTCTATCGGAATCTCCTGCCGAACCGCTATATGACGTGAACGTAAACACTCCAGCATTGGTTGTCAAGCGATGTTGGGAGATAAACACAGGCACACAAACATATGCATACACACATACACACACACACACACACACACACACACACACACACCACACACACGCACACACACACATATATATGTAGACGGAAACTGAAAGAAGCCCGTCGTATATATGCGTCTGTGTGATAGGATCCCATCACAGTTCAACAACTGGTGTTGCACTTTCATCTACGTAACTTAGCTGTTCTGCAAGAAAGCCCGGTAAAATAAGTACTAGCTATAAAAAAAATCAATACTGCTATCGATTCAATCGACTAAGAATGTTCTAAGTGGTGCCCCAGCATGGTCGTAGCCTAATGACTGACACCAGTTAACGATAAAACATAACAGAAAAAAGTTTGCTATATGGAAAATGAATCGATCCTCACCGCAGGTCTCTGTGATAAACGGTTGATATCTTACTTTGGATAACAATGTTTTAATCTCTCACCACCCTGGGTCTCAATAAGGGTCAATATCGATTTATAGTAATTACTAATATTTAATAACATTTTATTTGGCGCAAGATGGCTGTGTGGTAAGTAGCTTGCTTACCAACCACATGGTTCTGGGTTCAGTCCCACTGCGTGGCATCTTGGGCAACTGTCTTCTACTATAGCCTCGGGCCGTCCAAAGCCTTGTGGATTTGGTAGACGGAAACTACAAGAAGCCCGTTCTATATACGTATATATATATATGTCTAAGCCATAGAGAATTTCCCTGCACCAAATATCTGTACAGAACTTGACTTTCTCCGAGACAACAGCAGCAGCAGTAGCAGCCTGAACGTGTTTTAGTTTGTTTTTTATTATCTTATGCTGGTTTTAGTCACTGGACTGCGACCATGCTGAAGCACCCCCTTGAAAAGTTCAGTCGAACAAATCAACCCATTATTATTTTTAAAGCAATTAATCTCTCGATCGTTTTTGCCGAAATGTTAAGGTACAGGGACATAAACAAACCAAGATTGGTTGCCAAGTAGCGTTGGGGTGTACAAGTACAAACACAGGCACAAAGCACACACACAGGCACAAAGCACACACACACACACAACACACACACACACCACACACACGCACACACACACATATATATGTAGACGGAAACTGAAAGAAGCCCGTCGTATATATGCGTCTGTGTGATAGGATCCCATCACAGTTCAACAACTGGTGTTGCACTTTCATCTACGTAACTTAGCTGTTCTGCAAGAAAGCCCGGTAAAATAAGTACTAGGCTATAAAAAAAATCAATACTGCTATCGATTCAATCGACTAAGAATGTTCTAAGTGGTGCCCCAGCATGGTCGTAGCCTAATGACTGACACCAGTTAACGATAAAACATAACAGAAAAAAGTTTGCTATATGGAAAATGAATCGATCCTCACCGCAGGTCTCTGTGATAAACGGTTGATATCTTACTTTGGATAACAATGTTTTAATCTCTCACCACCCTGGGTCTCAATAAGGGTCAATATCGATTTATAGTAATTACTAATATTTAATAACATTTTATTTGGCGCAAGATGGCTGTGTGGTAAGTAGCTTGCTTACCAACCACATGGTTCTGGGTTCAGTCCCACTGCGTGGCATCTTGGGCAACTGTCTTCTACTATAGCCTCGGGCCGTCCAAAGCCTTGTGGATTTGGTAGACGGAAACTACAAGAAGCCCGTTCTATATACGTATATATATATATGTCTAAGCCATAGAGAATTTCCCTGCACCAAATATCTGTACAGAACTTGACTTTCTCCGAGACAACAGCAGCAGCAGTAGCAGCCTGAACGTGTTTTAGTTTGTTTTTTATTATCTTATGCTGGTTTTAGTCACTGGACTGCGACCATGCTGAAGCACCCCCTTGAAAAGTTCAGTCGAACAAATCAACCCATTACTTATTTTTAAAGCAATTGATCTCTCGATCGTTTTTGCCGAAATGTTAAGGTACAGGGACATAAACAAACCAAGATTGGTTGCCAAGTAGCGTTGGGGTGTACAAGTACAAACACAGGCACAAAGCACACACACAGGCACAAAGCCACACACACACACACACACACACACATACACACACACACACACACACACACACATACATACACACACATACATATGCGACATGCTCGCTTTGCATACAGATGGTTTTAGGATTCAGTCTATCTACGCTGCACCTTGTGGAGGCACATGACCTAGTGGTTAGAGCAGCGGACTCGCGGTCGTGGGATCGCGGGTTCGAATCTCAGACCGGGCGATGCGTGTGTTTTTGAGCGAAACACCTATAGCTGCACGCGGCTGCAGCAGAAGGTAATGGCGAACTTTTGCTGATTCTTTTGGCACAACTTTCTCTCACTCTTTCCTCCTGCATCTTGCAGCTGATCTGCGACGGACTGGCACCCCGTTCAAGTGGGGAACCTATATGCTAAGGAAACCGGGAAACCGGCCCTTATGAGCCAAGCATAGCTCGGGAAGGAACATACAAAACACTGCACCTTGTGTATTCATGCTTAGTCTCAGGAACCTGCCGTTCTTTTTGTCTTTGTTTTGTTTTGTTTCAACTCTTTTACTTGTCTGTGGTATAATAACATCGCTGACTCCCACTACAACAAAAGAGTAGAGGACCGCTCGATATACTAAGTACTGTAACGTGTTTGTCGTTCCACATTCTCTCTCTCCCTCTCAGCTTTTGAATATCATATGTGAACTTTATACTCTTTGCAATTCTATAGACAGTTCTGTTTGCGAATCGGGAAGCGGTGTGAACACCAAATGCCCATTACTCTATTATTCTAACACTTTAGTGATTTATGATTTGGTTTCCAGCAGCATAAAATCTTTTCTGTAACCCCAGGTTTACACCAATCATCCACCTCCGCCAAGTAGAAACTTTAACTTGTATTGTCGTTTCTTCAGCATTACTAATTCTCGTATATTTTGAAACAGATTCCGTCGCTTGTTTTATTTAATATAAGTTAACCGTTGCAGCTCTGTCTTACCTGCCGTATTTTCCGACATACAAGTCGACGTAATATCCATATAGAACAACAGGTTTGTTGATTTGATATTTCTGTTTGTTAAGATGAAAATATTGGGTTGTCTGGAAAGTTCGTGTCGATATTTAAAAGAAAGAAAAAGGTCAATAAATACCTGCCATTACATTTTTAATGAATCAAATATGAACCATTTACTTGCACAATGCGTCACCATCTTTCCTTTCAAAATCTTTCTGTATACGTCGGCTGCAAATTTTGGTTTAGAAAATTAGAATTGAACGCCGGCAAATACAATAATTTCAGTAGTTCTACAGTTCGCGTACAGATCTTTTGACTCTGTTCCTAGTAGTTGTGATCTTAAATTCCTAGTTTTATATCTCCATGAAGTAGACATTTTCCTTTCGTTCAAATGTCTGAAATAATTTTCTGTGTAAGCTACATGAGATGGGTCTCCGTTTGCACGTAGGATGCGTGTCTTTATATGACGTACAGTGTTGTACTGTCTCCTGGCAACACATTTAAATACCGAGTTGCAGCAATTTTTGTCTGGTTCGCAAATCATCAAGTGTCGAAAATGAACTTTCTTATCTTCCATTTTAAAGGGTTAAAGAATTAACACAGGTTATAGGAGCATAAAACTTTGTCCACGAAAAGATAGCTTAAACTGTGCTCTAAATGGAGGTGTAGTCAAATCCTATTTTATGGACTCAAACATGTTCTAAAATAAGTCGAAAGATAAGCTACTAGAAATCGGCAACCCAATACATGCTTTTCTGACGATTACCTTACAAATTCAACAACAGTTTCATTCTTTTACAGAACCATCCATGATTTCAAGTCTGTCTTGTCTACCGTATTTTCCGACATACCAATCGACGTATTATGTAACGTAAACATTCAAACATCGTCGCCATTTTTCCAAATCGTGCTGCATTCCACGTCGAAATCTTTCTGTATACGTCGGCTGCAAATTTTGGTTTAGAAAATTAGAATTGAACGCCGGCAATACAATAATTTCAGTAGTTCTACAGTTCGCGTACAGATCTTTTGACTCTGTTCCTAGTAGTTGTGATCTTAAATTCCTAGTTTTATCTCCATGAAGTAGACATTTTCCTTTCGTTCAAATGTCTGAAATAATTTTCTGGTAAGCTACATGAGATGGGTCTCCGTTTGCACGTAGGATGCGTGTCTTTATATGACGTACAGTGTTGTACTGTCTCCTGGCAACACATTTAAATACCGAGTTGCAGCAATTTTTGTCTGGTTCGCAAATCATCAAGTGTCGAAAATGAACTTTCTTATCTTCCATTTTAAAGGGTTAAAGAATTAACACAGGTTATAGGAGCATAAAACTTTGTCCACGAAAAGATAGCTTAAACTGTGCTCTAAATGGAGGTGTAGTCAAATCCTATTTTATGGACTCAAACATGTTCTAAAATAAGTCGAAAGATAAGCTACTAGAAATCGGCAACCCAATACATGCTTTTCTGACGATTACCTTACAAATTCAACAACAGTTTCATTCTTTTACAGAACCATCCATGATTTCAAGTCTGTCTTGTCTACCGTATTTTCCGACATACCAATCGACGTATTATGTAACGTAAACATTCAAACATCGTCGCCATTTTTCCAAATCGTGCTGCATTCCACGTCGAAATCTTTCTGTATACGTCGGCTGCAAATTTTGGTTTAGAAAATTAGAATTGAACGCCGGCAAATACAATAATTTCAGTAGTTCTACAGTTCGTGTACAGATCTTTTGACTCTGTTCCTAGTAGTTGTGATCTTAAATTCCTAGTTTTATATCTCCATGAAGTAGACATTTTCCTTTCGTTCAAATGTCTGAAATAATTTTCTGTGTAAGCTACATGAGATGGGTCTCCGTTTGCACGTAGGATGCGTGTCTTTATATGACGTACAGTGTTGTACTGTCTCCTGGCAACACATTTAAATCTGAAAAAAAGGTTGAGAAAAGAAACAAAAAATGGTACATCAAAGGATTTAGGGAAAACAGAAGGAAAACGATGATTCATTGTTAATAATTGTCGTACATGAAATTGAAAGCTGAAAATGTAACTTGTGGAATGAGGATCGGTGATTATATGAGGTGTAAGCTGTTGTTCGTAAGGAATCTCAAAGAAAACTTGAAATATAGATGTGTATGTGTGTGTATACAGATAATATACATACATATATATAATGTATGTATATGTATTCGTATATATTCTTTTATACAAATATGTCTGTGTATATATGTATATATTTATGTATATACATGTATATATGTATGTATTATATATATATATATATATACATACATATATACATGTATATACATAAATATATACATATATTTATATATATATATATACGTATATGTATATATATATATATATAAATATATGTATATATTCATGAATACATATATATATGTATGATTATATATGTGTAAGTACTTATATGAATATATATATATACACACAAATACTCATATACATATGTATAAAAGAATATATAAGAATACATATACATATATATATATGTATACACACACACATATATATACATGTATATATATTTATATATACACATTTATATATCAGTATATATATATGTATACACACATATATACACATTTATATATCAGTATATATATATGTACGTATATACGCGCATATATGTGTATATGAATATATGTATATATATACATGCATATATCTATATTATGATACTATATATATATATATATATATATATACATAAGTGTGTGTTTGTGTGCATGTGCGTGTAGGGGGTGTGTGTTTATATATGTATGATAGATAGATAATTAATGAAACGGATACATGTATGAAAGAAAACTTGAAATAACGAAGTGAAAACATTAAACGAAATTTTTGCCACATATAGAAATGGAAAATGCAATATCTGAAATTCAAAGCTTCAATAGAATCTTTTAAAATTGGAATGTGTTAGTGTTAAGAATTGCATAAAATTGAAATGCGTTACTGTTAAGAAATGTAATAAACGAGAGAGAAGGCTGAAAGATAAACTTTGAAAATTGAAATATTTCTGTTATTGAAAAAGGTAGTGTATATATATATGTATACACACATATATATATATTATATATATATATATATATATATATATATATATATATATATATATGTGTGTGTGTGTGTGTGTGTGTTTGTGTGTGTATGTATATGTGTGTGTGTGTGTGTATATATATATATGCATGTATATGTATATATATATTTATAATATACTTTATAATTATACCTATATACATATGCCTACTTAAACATATATATATATATATATATATATGTATAATTATAATGTATATTCTAAATATATAGATACATATGTATATATATATATATATATATATATATATATATCTATATATAAGCATGTACATGCATATACATATTTATAATATACATTATAACTATACATATATACATATGCTTATTTAAACATATATATATGTGTGTGTATAAATGTATTCACACGTACACACGCGTGTGCACACACACACTGATACATATACACACACACATACACACACACACACACACACACATATATATATATATGAAACAATGAAAGGTCTGTATGTAAAATAGCCATTGAAGAAATAACTGAACCGATATGCTATTACAAATACTAGCATATATACGCGTGAGTATGTGTGTGTATGTGTGTATACATACATATATACAAAAGCATATACTTGCATGTGACCGTGGGTGTGTGCATGAATGCAATTACGTATAGATAGATAGACGCATATATAGAATAAATATATATATATTTATTTATTTATGTAAGTATGCATGTATGTATGTCTGCTTGTATATGACAAGAAAAGACTTGTATTCCTAACGCTCCCATTTCAGAAATAACTGAACCGATATGTTATGTAATTGTGTATGACAGAAATACGGAAAATAAATATTTGAAAACGATGGACTCGCAACTAAGAGAGAATATGAAAATATTTCTTTGAAGAGAACTGAAAGGAAACTTGAAATAAAGAAACATAAATATGAAAAGAGAGATACGATAGGGATATATCCGAATGAAGATATGTAAATATATTAAATTACTGAAAATGCAGATGCAACATTGTGTGTTCGTGTGTGTGTGTTTGTGTGTGTGGCGCGTGTTTTGAGAAAACGCTGACAAGAAAGATTAGCAAATTAAGGTTGTTGAAAAGATTTGTTTAAAGAAAAAATATTTGAACGAGGACTGAAAATGAGAATGTGTATGTATTTGAAAAATTTAGAAGGTACAGTTACGAAACTTTAAGCTAGTCACCGAAATACCGGCATGAACATATATTCTCAAAAGCACAAACATTAAGTTCCCAAAGTAGTTTGCACACCTGAAAGGTTAGCCACATTGCCTTTAATGGGGCATCAAATGGGATTCAATGCTACCTTTTACTGCTAGGTTACTATTTCAAGGCGGAAATGAAGTCTGCACAGAAAGTAAATAATTTTAATTATAGAGAAATATATTCTTTTCGTATGTATGTACGTACGTATGTATGTACGTACGTATGTATGTATATATGTATGAATGAATGTATGTATGTATGTATGTATGTATGTATGTATGTATGTATGTATGTATGTATGTATGTATGTATGTGCAGGCACTCAGACACGCGCGTGCACAAGTGTCTGTGTGTTTGCATTCGTGCGTGTCTTTATACAGAAGAGCAGGCCGGTTGTCCTGATATTTATTTTGGTAAGATGAAACTACTTGTCATTCCGACGATTTGATCCCTACATGTTCCACACTAGCTTCATTCTTTTACAGAAACGGCCAGAATTTCCAGGCTTTTCTGCAAATTTGCTGTTGTATATCCAAGTCCAGTCATGATGCTACGTACAAGTGACAGTCTAAAGCTTGGATTCAACAGTTATAATTTCTGCGTTTGCTACCCATAAATTGCATTGTTTCAACATTTTTAAAATCAAAATTTACAATCACCTTGCCGCTGACTTTTACAATGCTTGACTTCTTTTTCTACAGTAATCGTTCCTACGGAGAGCATTGTAACTATGAGAAAACAGAACCTTATGGACATCAGCAGGTATGTCTGATCTATGTATGTACATATGCACATACCCATATTTATGGAGACGCACAATTACATGCACGCACATAAACACGCGCACTCTTGAAATTTTAATATGCTCGTTTCGGAAACACTATGTTCTACGTTACTTTCTAAGTTAAAATTGATTTGAGTAGGTGTTTTATGCCCAAGCTATGGGCCAATGTAAACTTTAATAGAGAAAATGGGTAAATTAGTAAGTCTCCGACAGCCTATCAGGGGAAATATGACTATAATTCGAAAGACTAAGTTTGTCTCATTGTTCTGAGAATTAAGTTAAGCGTACACGGGTTTCTGGAATACCCACCAACTTACACATTAATAAATAAAGATTGTATTGCTGTTTCATTTCAACTCTGTTCTTACTCTATTCTTAAAATTACTTATTTTTCAGAAATACATTGTGTTTTATTTTAATGCAGGGGAGAGCAATCACTCTACAAAATATGAAAGCTTTGAGTTGAAACGCAACTTGTATTTGAGATAACTAAGAAAACACAATAACTGGAATATTTCTGGCCCCTTCAAAAGCTTTTGACAATGTGAATCATGATAGACTACCTTCTAAATGAAATCAGTAAGGTACCAGGGATGAACCACATCAAAACATTCCACACTTCCTACAGTCACTGGTTACCCAGTGACTGGTCACAATCACTAGTAACTATCATTTAACTGATTACAATAGTAAAATACCATTTCATATTTCTTATGGCATTAGTGTTGCCTAAGGTTTTATTCTAAGACCCCTCTGATTTCTTATATATATAAACATAACATTCTCTACAGCCTGAAAAATTACTCGATTTTATTCAATATACCAGGAATAAATAACTAATTTCTTATATTGCTCCTGTAGTCTCAGATAGAACACGTACAAGCTCTACAAATAAACAATGAATTTTAAATATATCAATTTAGCTAACAGAAAGTAAGATTTCGCTCTACGTCTCAAAAGCTAAATATACGTTCATTTATCTTCATCGGAAAGACATTTTCCTCAGAATCAATCCAGCAGCTTGAAATTGACAGTAATAGAATATAATATGTTGACCATTTCAAATATCTAGAAATCATTGTTGATAAGAATCTTAAACGGAAACCACATATCGATCTGACCTGCAGGCGAATAATCAGTGTACTATTGGTATCTTATCTCGCACAAATATTATTTTCCAGGACATGTGTTATTAAACATACATCAAACTCATATTAGTTGTCATCTATAGTAGAGTTTCTAATAGAGGGGTGGGGTGAGGATTAAGAAAGAAGGATGGACGAATTGTTATGTTTGATAAAATTAAGATGGTTTATACTAAAATTTCATCTGTTCTATAGTTCATGGTGGTAATATAGTTTGTCTTTTCGATAGTAAAGAGGGAGAGCAAAAACTCCATAGATATTTTTTAGCTGTTTTTTTTGAGAAGCATTTATCTTGAATATGGTATAATATTTTAATGTCACCATTCTGGTAAAACTGAAAATTTACGAAGTCCATCTGGACTAGCCTAGATCGTTTTGGTATCAACCTGCTCAATTCTCTGATACAAACTTCCTGTTTTTAGAAGTGGTTTAAATTAAAGCCTCCCATTAAAATTTCATGTTTAATTTATGCTCCAAACAACAACTTAATTATGACATTTTGTTTTACTAAATACTTAATCATTTTCAAAATTAATTGAAACAGGCAATTTGTTTCAGAAACAAAAGCGTTAAATGGTCGTGGGGGGGGGATACGTACTGATTTTTTTTTCCTTTTCATTGCAGTGGTTCTCAATGTTTTACGGTTCATGGACCCTTTCACAGGATGGTATTTTATAAACGCCTCTTGGTGTTTACATAAGGACACAGGAAATACGTCAAGGCCCACAGGAAGCGTTGATGCTTCCTAGGGCTAAATAGCGGTGGTGTGATTCCCTTTGTGGGACTGTCACGTTAAGTTGACAGTATACAACTACTCTATCGTACCACCACTGCTTATATCTCTCTGAGATATTTAGAAATGCAATATTTCTATTTGAAAAGCACGTTATTTTAATCAAACACAGACTCTAGTTTCTTATCCGTATGCTTTATACTATCCCATCCATGTGCTTATTTTTCTCTGTGTTCTGTATTTAGGTAGGTATTTCAGTGGATCTGTATACTCTTTTACTTGTTTCAGTCTTTTGACTGCGGCCATGCTGGAGCACCGCCTTTAATCGAGCAACTCGACCCCGGGACTTATTCTTTTGTAAGCCCAGTACTTATTCTATCGGTCTCTTTTGCCGAACCGCTAAGTAACGGGGACATAAACACACCAGCATCGGTTGTCAAGCAATGCTAGTGGGACAAATATAGACACACAAACACACACACATACATATATACATATATACGACAGGCTTCTTTCAGTTTCCGTCTACCAAATCCACTCACAAGGCATTGGTCGGCCTGGGGCTATAGCAGAAGACACTTTCCCAAGATGCCACGCAGTAGGACTGAACCCGGAACCATGTGGTTGGTTAGCAAGCTACTTACCACACAGCCACTCCTGCGCCTATGTATACATTATTTTAAATTTCTAGGAAAATTACAAAAAAAAAAAAAAGCGCAGGCACTTACATAATGAAATTATATTGGATCTTAGCACATCAACCATATTTCTGTTCACTGATGACGTAATGTTCTTTTCACATTTTAATCATGAAAATGTTTTTTTATCTTTGAAAATGTGGTTAAACTGTATCTGCAGTAAAAGATGTAAATATTTCATTTCTAAACAAATTCACAGCCTTCTCAATACGCAGCACTTTCCATAGCATCCCTTTAACGTATGGCCCCGCTCCAAAGCAAACACATTGTAAACCCCGAAGTGTGCGTTACCGCCAAGTTTAATAACCGCTACTCTATAGTAAAGCTCACGTTTAAAAGTTCGCAGACATGTATAAACTTGCAAGAATCAAAGCCTACAATTATTTCCTTCTTGGCTGGTATTTTGCCAAAATTTCTTTCGACTCTAGAGTTATCAAACAGTCGAACAACGAAAAATAAATATTTGTTTCAAATTTTGGTACAAGGCCATCAGTTTTAGTGGGAAGGGGTTAGCCTATCACATCGACCTCTGAGGGGTGACAGGCAAAGTTGACCTCTGCGAGATTTGAATTCAGAACGTAAAATAAAAAATACTATTAAGGTAGGAGTGGCTGTGTGGTAAGTCGCTTGCTTACGAACTGCATGATTCCGGGTTCAGTCCCTCTGCGTGACACCATGGGCAAGTGTCTTCTACTATAGCCTCGGGTCGACTAAATTCTTGTCAGTGGACTTGGTATACGGAAACTGAAAGAAGCCCGTCGTATATATGTATATATATATATGTGTGTGCATATGTTTGTGTGTCTGTGTTTGTCCCCCCAACACCGCTTGACAACCGATGCTGGTGTGTTTTCTTCCCGTAACTTAGCGTTTGGCAAAACAGACCGGTAGAATAAGTACTAGGCTTACAAAGAATAAGTCCTGGGGTCGAGTTGCTAGACAAAAGGCGGTGCTCCAGCATGGCCACAGTCACATGACTGAAACAAGATAAAAGAGTAAAAGAGCAAAAAAAAAAGCGAGTATCATTTTGTGCGATGCACTAACGATTCTACCAGTCCGGCGCTTTTATCTAAGTACAAATAATGGAATCAAATTTTGGCATAAGGCCAGTAATTTCAGAGGTGTGGACAAGTCCATCTCAAAGTTCTACAGTTACAAATTTTTATCGCCACCGAAATTATGTAATGGAAAGTCGGAATTTGATATCTGAATACAAATTATGCAAACGATATCAAAAACAGAAATATGCAGTCAAGATCATTTCTAGATGTTGATATTGCTAATAAGATAAACCCAATCAAAATTGACATCCCTCAACTTTTCAATGAATTTCAAAAATTATTTCTTTAAAAAATCAATATAAAAATCATTACTGTAAATATGGCATTTCACTTTCAAAGAGACACTATCGCATCTTCCTCGTTCATTTGAATCAGAAATTAACTCTTATCTCTCTGCGCTTTATCATTTGTATGGTATTCGCAATTAGATTATAGCTTGAGTGTTATAGAAAACTTTACATAGCAGTATTTTGAAACCATCTTCTAAACTGATATTTTTATTAGATATTAGGATTTTTTTTTTCAAGATATACTAAGCACAAGAGCTGTTTGATGCACAGCAGCAGCCATTTCTGGCGTTTGGTCATTGATCCTCCACCACAGTTACTATGTTTTGTGCTTGGTCTGTGTCTCAGTTCTATGTATTTACGTTTATAACAAACGGTATATATGTGTACGTGTATGCATTTGTATGTATACACACGCAACATGTATACATTTTATCTTTACTTTTTTCCTTTCTTTCTTTTTTTTCTACTCTAGGCACAAGGCCCGAAATTTTGGAGGAGGGTGCCAGTCGATTAGATCGACCCCAGTACGCAACTGGTTCTTAATTTATCAACCCCGAAAGGATGAAAGGCAAAGTCGACCTCGGCGGAATTTGAACTCAGAACGTAGTGGCAGACGAAATACCTATTTCTTTACTACCCACAAGGGGCTAAACATAGAGAGGACAAACAAGGACAGGCAAACGGATTAAGTCGATTACATCGACCCCAGTGTGTAAGTGGTACTTAATTCATCGACCCTGAAAAGATGAAAGGCAAAGTCGACCTCGGCGGAATTTGAACTCAGAACGTAGTGGCAGACGAAATACCTATTTCTTTACTACCCACAAGGGGCTTAACATAGAGAGGACAAACAAGGACAGGCAAACGGATTAAGTCGATTACATCGACCCCAGTGTGTAAGTGGTACTTAATTCATCGACCCTGAAAAGATGAAAGGCAAAGTCGACTTCGGCGGAATTTGAACTCAGAACGTAACGGCAGACGAAATACGGCAACGCATTTCGCCCGGCTTGCTAACGATTCTGCCAGCTCGCCGCCCTTATGTATACATTTGTGTGTGTGTGTGTGGTGTGTGTGTGTGTGTGTGTGTGTGTGTGTGTGTGCGTGTGTCCGTGCGTGTGTGTGTGTGTGTAAAATGCACGTAAACATAAGTGAAAACAAAATGCAAATATACACTAGTGAATTCTTCGTAATTAGTCTGATGGCAATATTTTTCTTTAACTCCTTGACAACAGTTGACGCAAATATGCGATTACGCTTTTGCTTGCCTACCCGCGGTTAACGTAAATATACGATGTAGAGCTGCTCTACATCTATCACGGACTCTTTAGCGGCTGACGTATGTTTACGTTCGCTATCGTGTACTTTATCTCTTGAGGTGCGCGCACTCGCCGTCCCGTGCATTATCTTAGCTATTTTAGGTTACGTTCAAGTCATGAGACTAGCAGTAGACCAATGACATGCAGATACTTTACATGCATATGCCTGTAAGGTTCCGAAAAAGGAGAGGAAAGAGAGGAGGATAAGGAACTACTTGCTGGAAAGTTTCGAGGACGGGAAGAGGGATTACTTCCCGGAAAGTTCCGAGGAGTGGGACGAATTACTTCCTCGAAAATTCCGAGAATGGGGAGGAATTACTTCGTGGAAAGTTCCGAGGAGGGGGAGGAATTACTTCCTGGAAAGTTCCGAGGAAGGGGAGGAAGGGGAAGGATTACTTTTCTCAAGTTCGAAATGTGAATTTGTCTGTGTTAACTATTTCCTAAAGATGGAGTCTTGTATCTTTCTTGGAAATCGGCACCCTCATCAGTAGAAGATTTATAATTATTAAAAAATAGAAGAGGCATACATACATACATACATACATACATACATACATACATACATACATACATACATACATACATGCATACATTCATACATACATACATACATACATACATACATACATGCATACATGCATGCATACATACATACATACATACATACATGCATACATGCATGCATACATACATACATACATACATACATACATGCATACATACATGCATGCATACATACATACATACGTACGTACATACATACATACATACATACATACATACATACATACATACACACATACATACATACATACATACATACATACACACATACATACATACATACATACATACATACATACATACATACATACATACATACATACATACATACATAGAACAGCATTAACAGGAATTATAACCACCACTAGACTTGTGATAGTTACATTACATCCCACCTAGAAGGATGTGCCTTCGCTATCCGGGAACAGCAGATAGCTGTTAAATATCTGATAAACAAGAGGGCCAACATATCTCTAAACTTCCGTGGTGTGTTAAAACATGTCGACTCTGCTATCCCAATGTGGGAGATATCGCCCACATCATCATCAGCTCTCCTTATACTGGCTGCCCTGAAGCATGATATAACTGCAAAGACTGTATTTACAATGCTATCCACAGGAAATATTGCCCTGGCGTATACATCAAAGGCACGTCAGAACCAACATCTATCCACACTTAAAAACAAGGAAAATTGGTGGAACACTCCAATAAAAACAGCAATCAATTTAGTACAAGCATGAAAGCTGATATTGTTCTGATGGAACAAAAATCACGTATTGTGGTAGAGACTAGCTGTCCAGCTGATGTGAATGTACCATCAAAAGTCCATGAAACGAAGATATATGGTGAATTAATGCGGAGCTCACAGGTCTTGTACCTTGACAAGGAATTCTCATTTGTACTTATTATCACAGGTGCATTGGGTTATGTACCTACAAATTTCCTCAAGCTCCTAGAAATACTAAGGTTTTCGAAGAAAGAGCAAAAGAATCTGGCGCGGATTCTCTAAATCCAGTCTATTAGTGCCACAGTGAAGACTTCCAAAAATTCTCCGCCTGAGACTCTTTAGGTCAAGGGTCGGGGAACTTTTTAAACCAATTATTCCAAAATATGTTTATTTACGCCGATGTCACCCACACTAGTTTGAAGAGAAGAAGATCATAGATTTATTGAATTCAAAAGGTTCATTGAATCTATTCACACATCCATTACACTAAACAGATGCAATGTTACCAGAAGAAAATTTCTTGTCGTAACGAGGAACACGTTGTGTATGTAATTTTATTTATGTCTAATGCGCTATTACCCCACAAGAATTTCATTTTTACTCCTCTTGCGGTAATTTACTCTGGTTCGCTGACCCCTGCTTTAGGTGAATACGAACATGTATAGTCCGACAGCTCAACCAACACACCATCTCAGCTATATATTTACAAACGCCGGGAACATTCTGGATTCAAAACTTTTGTAGCTTTGCAAGCAATCGGCTTCAACTATCTTAAGTTAAATAAAACTCAGAGAAAAATCTTACAAACATACATACATATAAAGAAAACAGCATGTATATATGCGAGTGTAGTGTACGAGTGTGTGAATGTGTGCGTGTGTCTAATTGAGCCATCTTAATTTCATACCTAATAATTGCATAATTCGATTAATTAACTTTTCAAAATACCAAACTATTTAGTCTGAACTGTATCTAAAATTGACCAGTTACTTGTAATGCAAATTAATTCAATTCGGGTTAATTACGTAAACATTTTGCCGAATTCAGGAAAATTGCGGTAAAATATAGCATAAAACTAAAAATTCCATTTGATATGAGATGTCTCTGGAAGTTTCCGTTTTCGTGACAAATTCACATAAAAGTAGTCAATATTTCCCACTTTCATTTTACTTGATTTGGTCGTTGAACTGTAGTCATGCTGAGGTATTGCAATTAAGAGGGCTTAGTCGAAAAAAGTTGACACTAATACTATATTTTTAAGTGCTGTATACCATCGTGTCTACCAGTCTGATAAGGGTACTCCAGGCACATGTGTTACAACTATATGCGTGCGACATAGATCTTTCATATCTAAGGTAAACAATGCATGGCCTTGCTGGTGGGGCCCAGGTAGAATATTCTTCAGGCCAAGCAGCCCATCCAACTCAAAAAGTTTCGTGAATAAGGGTTGTATGAGGATGATGGCAGCAATATTTATGTTTTTCAAACCCCAATACTATATTTAATTGAGGGCGGCGAGCTGGCAGAATCGTTAGCACGTCGGGCGAAATGCTTAGCGGTATTTCGTCTGCCGCTACGTTCTGAGTTCAAATACCGCCGAGGTCGACTTTGCCTTTCATCCTTTCGGGGTCGATTAAATAAGTACTAGTTACGCACTGGGGTCGCTATAATCGACTTAATCCGTTTGTCTGTCCTTGTTTGTCCTCTCTGTGTTTAGCCCCTTGTGGGTAGTAAAGAAATAGGTATTTCGTCTGCCGTTACGTTCTGAGTTCAAATTCCGCCGAGGTCGACTTTGCCTTTCATCCTTTCGGGGTCGATTAAATAGGTACCAGTTACGCACGTATTTATGATTATCGCAAATACAAGGCAGAAGTCGAAACTAAACAACATTTAATAATACTACGCAGTGGTAGGAGCAAAGCTGGCAGACTTAATTAAATTCTGCAGTAGCTCATAACAACGATGATAACGGCTAGACTGTTGCCATGGTTACAAAGGGTAGCCGCACGGATATAGGCTACGTGAGTATTGGTGATAACTAACGATGGCCACTGCTATTGTAATGGCAATGTAGACGTTAGAGTAACGATTATATTGCCGGAGATGTGTAGCCGTATTTCGACTGCCGTTACGTTCTGAGTTCAAATTCCGCCGAGGTCGACTTTGTCTTTCATCCTCTCGGGGTCGATGAATAAAGTACTAGTTTCGCACTGGGTCGATGTAATCGACTTAATCCCTTTGTCTGTCCTTGTTTGTCCCCTCTATGTTTAGCCCCTTGTGGGTAGTAAAGAAAGATATATTGCCGGAGATGACAAAAGTGACATAGATAATAAACCGTTTCTACATCAGTCACACATGACTCAATACTAATAATTTTAATGTAGAGCAAAAACGTCTTACGAAACAAAAAAGAAAATTAAGACAGTACACCAAATCGCTTGTCCCATGGTTCATCTGGAAGCGCATGCCTCAAGGGAGAGCCAGCCTTGGGTCGAAAAGTCACCCACTGGCACAAACTCTTCTCAGAATACAAACCTAGATTGTCACTTGAACAGGACCTGCCCCAACTCGAGCCCTCCAAGTTCACCACCACAGCCAATTGGACCCGAGAAGACCATAGCGAAGTAATATACGCTTATTATTATTATTATTATTATTATTATTATTATTATTATTATTATTATTATTATTATTATTTTATTATTATTATTATTATTATTATTATTATTATTATTATTATTATTATTATTATTATTATTATTCTATGCTTGACTTTTGCTTTATATTTGTACAAGTTGGCTCCAAGTCTCACCCAGAGACCTCAAGAGACAACAGGTTGGAAGTTCATGTTGTTGTTATGCGTAGTGTGCCATATATTTGGTTTTGTATTTAGTGTTGTACTAGTGAATGTCTAAAAAAAAACATACGAAAATTATGTTTGTTTTAAAACTTGAGATTACATAGAAAGTATTTTGCGTAGGATATGAGCAGTTTCCATGCGCACTATCTTTTGAATTTCTGCCATTTTGGGGTTTCCTGGTATCTGAGTTAGGTAGCAATCAGCCCCTTTTGCTATCATTATTATTATTATTATTATTATTATTATTATTATTATTATTATTATTATTATTTGCATGAATTTTATTACCCGGAAGTATGACTCTAGTTAAAACTGGTCAATTGAAAAGTAGAAAAAAAAGTAATAGAATGAAAAAAGAAAACTGGTAGGGGTTACATTAAACGAGCGTCATGCCGCTACGTATCAATAAAATATAGTCCCGACAGAGTGGAACATAAAAAAAATTATGTGTACATTAAGCGTACTGTAAGTAATAACACGTTTTAATCTTGTTTTATAATACACCGTATTTCCCGTCTTTTAAGAACTTATAAGTCATAAGACACACTCTATAATTAGCAAGGTGTATTAAAGAGAAGAAAAGGCAAACTTTTTCGCAATTTATGGCCATATTATCAAAGATTTATGTAGTAAAGATATCTAATTTAAAACAAAATTGTTGTGCATTAAATACAAGGTTTTATTACACCGCTACCGGATATGATCGCAACCAAATCCTTCGCAGTGTTTGTCGACATTCCAGCTAACTGTGCTGGCATTTCAAGTATATTGCGACTTGATTGCCCTCATTGATCTCCAGGCAATTTCGATGGTGTAACCATGGCCCCATTATATTTTAGAAATGTGTGAGGGAATGTGTCAGTAAAAAAACAAAGACGGAAAGAAAAGAGGGATCCCTCACCTCTCTTCTTTATTCTCTATTTCCCTCACTTCTCTATAATAAAGAATTATCTTAATACGGTTTGCAATTTTGGTACAAGGCCAGCGATTTCGAAGAAGGGGCTTAGTAGATTACATCGATCCCGAAAGGATGAAAGGAAAAGTCGATGTCGGTGGAATTTGAACTTTGAACGTAAAGACGGACGAAATGCCGCTAAACATTTTGTCCGGAATGCTGCTGATTCTGCGAGCTCGCCGGTAATTTCCCGGTAATTTTACAGATAGCTGAAGAAACCTTGTTTAGTTGAGTGTCTGTGAAATCTAATCTGCATAAACACATCGATCATTACTGTCACCAACAACACCGTTGCAAATGCTAACGGAATCTGGATAATTGCTATCTTCAGACAGAAATGTTATTTTTGGCACCATATAACTGATTCTAATTCTTTTAAAGTCTCGGTTACTGTGTCTTTTCGCATAGATGTCCATGGCGACTTCATTCATTACCATATAAACTGACAGTCCGTCGCTTACAAGCACGAGAGTTCTGGTTGATCCGATCAACGGAACAGCCTGCTTGTGGAATTAGCGTGCAAGCTGCTGAGCAGTTCACAGACATGTGTACCCTTAACGCAGTTCTCGGGGAGATTCAGCATGACACGGGATGAGACAAGGCTGAGCCAGCTGAGTGGACTGGAGCAACGTGAAATAGAGCGTCTTGCTCTAGGACACATAGTGCCGCCGGGAATCGAACTCACTATTTAACGATCGTGTGCCGAATACATTTATCACTAAGCCGCACGCCTTCACCACTCACTGACATACATGTGCAATATTAGCTTGTTTGTTTCGATTTGTTAAGATCATAAACCTTCCAGCAATCAAGTAGTTTACACGCATAAGACATTTGAATGTCTTGTTGATTGAAATATCTAGGAGTTTCACCTACTGCGCTAAAAGATCGGCTAGAATTGTTTAAGCTTTTTATTGTTAAAAGATTTTCGTAGCTTGCTTACCAACCACATGGTTCCGGGTTCAGTCCCACTGCGTGGCACCTTGGGCATGTGTCTTCTACAAAGCCTCGGGCTGACCAAAGCCTTGTGAGTGGATTTGGTAGACGGAAACTGAAAGAAGCCCGTCGTATATATGTATATGTAAATATATATATATTTATGTGTGTGTGTATGTGTGTTTGTCCCCCCCCCCAACATCGCTTGACAACGGCTGCTGGTGTGTTTACGTCCCTGTAACTTAGCGGTTCGGCAAAAGAGGCCGATAGAATAAGTACTAGGCTTACAAAGAATAAGTCCCGGGGTCGATTTGCTCGACTAAAAGCGGTGCTCCAGCATGGCCGCAGTCAAATGACTGAAACAAGTAAAACGAGTAAAAGAGTAAAGATAGTTTGCTTCTGACATTTGAATCTGTCCTACGCTAGAAATGCTGGCTTCTTTAACAGACTTGTCGCCGTGACCAAATTTTCTTTGATTACGATTTCTCTCCAACTCTATACGCCTTGTACTGGATATCAAAAAGGGCAACGCATAGAGTGATTTCCTTAGGCACCGTGCTCCGTCTGCACAGCCGAGCAGTACAACAGTGTAACAGGACTTATCATTTAAAATTGCGTTTATAGCCACATTCTCTGCGCTACAATTTACGGCAGTTTTGTTTCACAACTCGACCGTTAACTACGCTTCATCCATAGTACTTGTTTACCCTACTAAGTAATTAATTTCCTTCCTGTTCTTAATGAAGCTAAAAACATTTACTTTAGGCTTCTTCTGTGTAGTCTTGGTCTTCGCTTTATTATGCCTTCCCAAGACATACATACATACACGGACGCTCACGCACACTCACTTACAAACGCAGAATAAAGTCGATTTATATGATGTCTCCTTGTCAAACCAATATTTGATTCTTGCATAAAAATATATATCTTTTTATGCAAATATTTTCCATTAACAATTTAATGTCTCAAATCTATGATATCATTTTAACACAAACCGATGTCTTCCACACAAAGTGAAGTAAAACACTAAAAAAAGAATAAAGGAAAAGTATATATATATATATATATATATATATATATATATATATATATAAGGCGAGGATTGCAGAATCGTTAGCACGCCGGGCGAAATGCTTAGCAGTATTTCGTCTGTCGTTACGTTCTGAGTTCAAATTCCGCCGAGGTCGACTTTGCCTTCCATCCTTTCGGGGTCGATAAATTAAATAACAGTTACGCACTGGGGTCGATGTAATCGACTTAATCCCTTTGTCTGTCTTTGTTTGTCGACACTATGCTTAGCCCCTTTTGGGCAATACAGAAATAAGAATATATATATATATATATAACCAGCCGCTGCCTGCGAACGAGTACTTCTTGTTAGCATTTACCATGTTCTCATCGTTTCTGCTTGCTATGTTGTTGTGAGTTGATGTACACTCCCTTTCGGCTCTTCCACACTAGACCCAGTGGCACATGCACAATGTGACAGCTAGTGGTAAAAGAGAGCTACACCATAACTAACCTGATGTTCATGTTTCGGCTGATTAGACAGCAGCAACGCGAAATGAAATGCTTTGCTCAAAGACACGATCCGTCGCCCTGTCCAGAAATTGAACTCATGATATTATGACTGTGAGCGCATCACTCCTCAACACTAGACCACGCACCATCATATTTTTTTAAATTTTATTTTATTTAGTTTCAGCTCACAAGCTGTGGCCATGCTGGGCACTCAGCAGAAACTGAACCTTCTGTTCAAGCACAAACTGAAAGAAAACGTTACCGTCTTAACATCTGAGTGAATCTGTTGATCGCGGGGGCCACTAAATGTTGAAAGATGTTGCATCAGAAAATGAATTGAATAAAAAACTAAAAGAATAACTTAAAGACACGTGGTCGGGTGGATTTGAGAAAGAAAATCTAATACAAAGAAGTGCAAAAAAATATAGAAAACTGCGCAGAAAGAACATATTTCCATGCACCCAAATACTCTCAAATTGTGAGTATAAAACTTATTTTTTTAAAATTTTCCATTTGGCATCTTTAAATTCAAGAACCATAGCGGTCAATGATTTGTGTGAGGTCGGTTAGTGTGAAGTAGCGAGAGATAAAATTTTGCTTTTTCAAGTCAATTGTTTGGAAAATATGGAGTTAATAGTACATCAGCTTCGATGGTCGAACATAAAATAATGGAGAAAATAACTTGGCAGCAGGCTTGATGGTGAGCATAAAAACCAATAAATTATATTGTGTATCATGGGGATAATTCGAGCAAAGCATTCGTTTAAACAGATGCATAAGGACATTTCCTGCATAACTATATTGTAGCAAAGGAGGCCAGCGAAATGTATGATAGTCATAGGGGTGGACTGAAAACTGAGTAAATAAATCATATTCCAGAAAATTAGGATGATTTCAAATTTTCATTTAATTTTATATTTGGCGAAGATATATGTAATATATTGACACAAACATTTTTACTTCTTAGCAAAGAGTGAGAAGGGAGCAAAAGGCTTTTCCTTTATTTTTCGTCGATTCTGGTGTCTGATTGTGATACACTTCTCTAGACTGATGTATTATACAAGCTAATTGAATTGATTTTATCTTAATGAGAAAGGGTATTAGCATACAAGCAACCCCTTATCTTTTAGGCGATGTACACAATGACAAATTCCTGGTGTTGTCTAAACTTTCATCGCATTAGAATCTCGTACTTAAAACAGAAGTTAGGAAGAAATCCAAAAACAAGTAGACAAGTTGCAAACATGTGGTTTATCAGCCGGATCATTAAATTAATTTATTCCTCTTTGCTCTGATCCCGTTCTAAAACACATACATTCAGAAAGATCAAAGATAAAATATTATTCAATAATAGTTCATGTAACACCTGGTCCCGTACACATTAAGCAAACAACATTTATTTGCTCTCAAAGCATGGATTGTAAGTTTAAGATTCAAGAATGATTTCAATCTTTTGAAGAATTTGCAAACCTGATAAAGGAAACATTGTGTAAAAATAGCGATCTCCTGGAATACTGCAGGAATTGAGGTATCAATATGGCAGCGAAGTATAAAAGAACACAAAGGTTATCAATGGAGATCCTTCCGCTATTCTATCACAATATGATTGTTATATATATTAAATTTGCGCGGTGCGAATTCAGCAAAATGCGAAATACTTCTGAAGCAGTTATCATTTTCAGAACTACTGAGTGTGTCAATAATATATTTTCCTACGGACCAAAAAGAAGGTGAAACATTCCAACATGCACAGATTGCTAATTGATATATCGTATGTGAACTACCTACACGATGATCACCTAGAGTCGATAGTGTGAAATCATTTGTATCAGATATCTACATGTCGTGCAAAATGTCCTGGAACTTAATCAAATACCTATTTCTTTACTACCCACAAGGAGCTAAACACAGAGGGGACAAACAAAGACAGACAAACGGATTAAGTCGATTATATCGACCCCAGTGCAAAACTGGTACTTAATTTATCGACCCCGAAAGCATGAAAGGCAAAGTCGACCTCGATGGAATATGAACTCAGAACGTAAAGGCAGATGAAATAATGTTGAGCATTTCGCCCGGCGCGCTAACGTTTCTGCCAGTTCGCCGCCTTAATCAAATACCAACGGGCAGAAGCCAAGTTATAAGAGCTATTAGATATGTATCTACATATTCTGTTCTAGAAATATATTTGTCATATATCTGGTTCGACATTTTGCTTCACTTTACATCAGCAACATGGAATTACAGGCAGGTGACATCACTGATGGTATTGGCTTCAATTTTGGTACAAGGCCAGCAATTTCGAAGAAGGTGCTTAGTAGATTACTATTTCTTTACTATCCACAAGGGGCTAAACACAGAGGGGACAAACAAGGACAGACAAACGGATTAAGTCGATTATATCGACCCCAGTACGTAACTGGTACTTATTTAATCGACCCCGAAAGGATAAAAGGCAAAGTCGACCTCGGCGGACGACCTCCAGTGTTCAGCTGGGACTTATTTTATCGAAGCCCGGAAGGATGAAAGATAACGTCATCATCGGCGGAATTTGAATCAGAATGCAAAGACGGGTGACATGCTGCCAAGCATTTTTCCCCAGTCTGCTAACGAGTCAGCCAGCTCGTCGCCCGCCTTTATCACAGTAAATATTGAAGTGGATATCATTGAAATTCTCATAGCAAAATCTGTAGAAAAAAACCGACATACAACTGACAGAATCTAAATATATAGCTAACAGTCTTTAAATTGAAATTTTACTATAAGCAATGAAAGAAGGCGAATGATTTTTTTAAGAGAACTAGTCAAGTGAAGAAAGCCAAGTAAAAGACTGACATTTAAATGGAATCGTTATTTCGGACATCTGCTATATTTCATATCACTACAAATTCTATCATTGATGGTCTAAGAAGATTTGCAGCTGTAAAGAGAAAGTTTTCTGCTATTCCTCTGGCAATACCTGTCTATATCGGGAAATATTTTGACCACAAAGTGCGTGTCATTTTCAGAAATTTACTATAAAGTTATATTGGCAAAGAAATTTAAAATGAATTAATCGACATTGAAACTATGATATAGAATGGTAACTATGGGGAACTATAAATTGAACTTATAGATTTTCCAAACAAAAAATATACGAGTTTCAAAATTATTGTTCCTAATCTTTGTGCATTACGCATGATTGCCCGAAAAGACGGTTTCGGCGTAATAATTTTTCAGTAAACTTAAATCGATAAAGAACTATTTTAAGAGAATTATGTCGTCTGATGGCCTTAGTTGAACTCAGCACCGAAGTGAAATTCAAGGCAAATGATATTTTTAGTTGTGTTTTTTCTGATATGCCATACAAATATTTGCTTACTAAAATAATTCTGAAAATAATAATTCGCAAATAATAATTAAAACCAATCAGATTTTTGCTTTTAAATTAGTGACCCTAAAATAACTGTACCCGTAAATAAAATATATTTCTCCCGATAGCCCAGTGAATGTGTGTGTGTTTGTATTTGCGCGTGTATGTGTGTTCACATACACACATGCGTATAGATATATAAAAATATATATATGTGTGTCTGTTAGCGTTAGCGTGTGTATGTGATTCAAATTGAGATGGCGTGTATCAAGTGAAAGCCTAAAGGCAGGAATATAGGAGATGGACACAAGACGTGTTGACGGTTGGCAGTTAGGCCAAGAAAGAAAGATCATGGCTGGTCGGATATGTATATATATATATATATATATATATATATATATATATATATCTATATATTTATATATAGGGAGAGTTCACGAAAAAAACAAAAGACGAAGACA
>NC_043009.1:59338053-59345553 GCF_006345805.1 Octopus sinensis
GAAAAATATATTCCCGAGAAAAGTCGATCAAAATTACACAATGTCTGGTATTATATCATGAATGCATCATCAGTCTAGAAGGATAATCTTTTCAAACATTTTCCACCACCGGAAAATTTTTCATTTAAGAGAGTACAGGAATTCTGTCAATCCTCTTTATGTCAATGTTTTTGGACGGAGGTTTTTTTTTAGTCCAAACTTCACCTCAAAGGTTAGCTTTATTTCTTTAGAGCCAGAAGTAAGTCAACGCTGAAGAGTTACTGAATCTCTGCAAAAGCCAAAACTAGTGTTCTACTCAAACGTAGACATCAATGTATAGGGTTGTCCGGAAAGTTCGTGCCGATTTTTAAAGGAAAGAAAAAGATCAATAAATACTTGCCATTACATTTTTAATCAACCAAATATGAACCATTTTATTGCACAATGCGTCTTTATCTTTCCTTTAACTTGAAAATACCCTCTTCCCAGAATTGAGGTGGTTTCATGGCAAAGAATTCATCAAGGCATCTTTTTACGTCATCCAAGGAATTGAAATTTTTATCATTAAGACTATTCTGCAGAGACCTGAATAAGTGGAATTCGAAGGAGCAATATCTGGTGAATATGGAGGGTGGAGTAACACATCCCAGCCGAGCTGCAGCAATGTTTGTCTGGTTCCCAAAGCATCAAGTGCCGAAAATGAACTTTCTTATCTTGCATTTTAAAGGGTTACAGAATTAACACAGGTTATATGAAAATAAACCTTCTTCCACGAAAAGATAGCTTAAACTGTGCTCTAAATGGAAGTGTAGTCAAATCCTATTTTATGGACTCAACCATGTTCTAAAATAAGTCGAAAGATAAGCTACTATAAATCGGCACGAACTTTCTGGACAACCCAATATTTACATACTGTTCACATACCTACATAATTAGAACAGGTGGAGAAAGTGCTCCACATATGCAATAAAAATTACACAACAAAGACAGGTTATCTTATATAGGTTATCTATTGATTATTTGCCAATTTTTTTCTCCTGTTGAAGGTAGCCGGTCTAACAGTAATATCACTATTCGACCATCTACTGGATGCATATCCATGACGGTTTGCACATTCCATCTACTAATTAGGAACAATATGACTATTACATCTGCTAATTATGAACATTACGAGAGCTGTCGATTTGAAACGAAAGCATTTTCCCCTTGGTTATCCATTATGTTAACAAACCTAAACACCAGGGGTGCCTTACTGGCGAGCCATATTATTTCTGATCACCATGTATCATACACTCGCACCTCCACCACCATATTTGTCATCACCGTCACCACCAGCACCAGTACTACCACAATCACTGCCATCACCAACTCCACCACCGCCTGTATCAACATCACTGCCATTATTATTAATTTGTAGCATAAGCAAAAGGCTATGCACGGGTTTCAGAGGAGAACATCAATTACTTCCTCCCCTTCACCCACTACTACTACTACTACTACTACTACTACTACTACTACTACTACTACTAATACTACTACTAATACTAATACTACTACTACTAATACTACTACTAATACTACTACTACTACTACTACTACTACTATTACTACTACTGCTGCTGCTGCGGCTACTGCTACTACTACTATAGCTGGTGTTGCTGCTGCTGTTGTTGTTGTTAAGCAACAAGACGGGTAAGAGTGATTAGGTGATGGTCTAGGGCTTAGGGGCGGAAGACCCCAGACCTTGGAAAAAAAAGAAAAAACTGTGCTCGCCTTGTTGTAGTCGAGGGCTCTTCGTTGACGCACGACACCACTGGCAGGTGGCCTTCAAAGTCGCTGAAAATGGAGATCTCCAGGTCCAAATTCTTGAACGGCTGTTGCTACTGCTGCCGTCAAAAGTTAGATTTGAACCGTTGACTAAATAGATGCAGGATTCGTGGCGTATTTAAAAGGTTCGCTTCGCAATTACCCGTTCCCAGATCAAACCCACGATACTGCATCCTGAGCATTTTTTTTTCTTTTACGAAAACTTCGGATCAGTCAAAGATTTTCACAAGGCGATTAACAGTCGAAAACTGTACAAAAAGAAACGTCGTCTGTAGGGAGCATTATAGTCTTTAATTCGCTAATTTGGTTCACAGTAGTCTTACAAATCCCTCTCTGATGCATACCGTAAATCCTCGAGTATAATCCGCGTTTTTTCCCAAAAATTTAAATATCAAAATCCCTAGTGCGTACTATATACGAAGATAAAAATGAAAAATACTTTCTAAGTAATGTCCGAGTCTCTATTTGCTGTCCGGCAATGTTTATTCAGACGCATTTTGTGATGTCGGGTACGAATAAAACCTTAAGCTGTGTATTATACTCAAGGGCCGACTATACTCGAGGATTTACAGTATATTTGAACCGGATCACCAGCCTGAGAGCAACATTTTTTTCCACTTGCCCACACTGATTTTGGAAGCCAGAGAAAACGCTGTATGTATTTCCCTTACTTTCTTGACCTGAGCTGTAAAATATAGACACAAAAATCGTACTAAGAAAAAAAGTTTCTAAAAATAATTCTTAGAATAATACAGCAAACAGTTTTTAGAATGAAATTACAGACAGACAATGAAGTAAGACAGGGTGTAGACCATTCCGGGTTATTTTAGCAATTCAGCAGACATAATGGTAACACTTGGGGAAGGCGAGAAGTCGTTTGTGCGTTTCTTTTGCTGCAGACATTGGCGAAAAGAAAAGAATGATAATTTACTAATAACAATTTTGATGATTGCTAGATGGAGATATACTATTTTGGGTCAGCAGAATAACTTCAGATAGCCATCATATATATATATATATATATGTATGTATGTGTATATATATATATATACATATATATGGTATGTATATGTATAATATATATATATATATAATATATATATATATATATATATATATATGTACATGTATGTATATATATATATATATACATATATATATATACATATGTATGTATATATATACACACAGACACACATATAATGCATATATATGCATATATGTATGTATATATATGTATATATGTGTATGTATATATATATTTGTGTGTGTGTATGTATATATATATACATATGTACATATATGTGTACATGTATATATACGTACGTTTGTGCATATACCGCAATTACATAAATAGCGTTTGGTGAGTTCAACATTATAACTATATAAATATGCTATATATATATATACACGTACACATATACAAATATATATATAGAGAGAGAGATAGAGAGAGAGACAGAGACAGAGAGAGAGAGACAGAGAGAGAGAGGGAGAGAGAGATGGATATATAGATATACTGACATATATTTATGCACATATAAATATACATATGTATGTATGTATGTGTATAAGTATGTACTGACCAGTCTAATTCTGTCAGTAGAGATGAGTTGTCTCCAGCCATAACGTAATGAATATGAGTCGCCTTAATTTCATCTCTCTATCCATTCGGTTAAAGCAAACTGACTATTTTCTTGGTAACACGAAACACAAGTATATATTTAACAAACAATATCGCAAAAGATAACTAAATATAAAAAAAAAGCTCAACTGCAGACAAACATATGAAATCAATGCAAGCGACTGAACAGAAGCTGAAAGTCTAAGAGAACTCCAAGATCAATTATCTTCAAGACACAGAAACTATTGTGAAAGAACAGAATCGAAATGCAGAAAGACAAGAAATAAAGAAAAGAAAAATCTAAGAGAAATAAATATTCAATCAAATACACCCAGCCATCACACACACACACACACACACACACACACACACACACACACACAACACACACACACCACACACACACACACGCGCGCACACACTCATGTAAATGGCATTGTCTTGTAGTCTTTTCGAGAGACATCAAGAAGTCATGCCAATATTTATCAAAAGATATTCCAAAATCATACATTGTTATGTAGAACTTTTGTTTCTAGAATAGCTGTTTGAAATTTAGACACCAGGCAAATAGTCGATTATATTGATCCCTGAACTGGACCCCGAAAAAATGAAAATATGACTTAAAGAGCTGGAAGAACCGTTACCAAGAACCCTGTCCGATGTGATAACGTTTCTGCAAGCTTGCCGTTTCGCTGCCTTCAGCAATAATGTAACGCATTTCATTTAGCGAAGGGACCACTAAGTGGACAACAGACCTGCTACAAATAGCAGCCAAATATCTCTTAAATTATGCTCTGTTATCGCAATGAAGAAGATTTTCAAATTTTTAATGTTGACTGGTGTACAACATCCCTGAGAAAAATAGATACTGGAGGTCATGTGATGGGTTCATTGAATTTAAATATCCAACAAAAAGCACAACAACAGCAACGATAATTCTTAAACTCATGCGTTGTGCTGATTCCAAAAATACCATTAGTTCTAGCTCCATTGACTTTGGCATTCAACATTGTGCACATCTCATTATATGACGATGTCACTCGTGTGCTGACTCTAGGAATATCAGATGTAATTCAAAAATTTGGTGCTTCAGAAGTCAACCGTATTCTTGGGTATATTTGGGACGCTGATTCCCAAAGCGTCGTTAATTTCGTCTTATCAGGTTCATTTAATTAGCGATCTGTTTTGGGTTTTTTTTTTATGGAAAAATAATCGGTCAATCAATGAAATAATTAGGTCTGACAGAATCCTCTAGCCAAGGCAGCGAGCTGGCAGAAACGTTAGCACGTCGGGCGAAATGCTTAGCGGCATGTCGTCTGCCGCTACGTTCTGAGTTCAAATTCCGCCGAGGTCGACTTTGCATTTCATCCTTTCGGGGTCGATTAAATAAGTAACAGTTACGCACTGGCGTCGATATAATCGACTTAATCCGTTTGTCTGTCCTTGTTTGTCCTCTCTGTGTTTAGCCCTTTGTGGCAAGTAAAGAAATAGGTATTTCGTCTGCCGCTACATTCTGAGCTCAAAATCCGCCGAGGTCGACTGGGTTTGGTGCAATAGACGTACCCTCTCTCCTGAACTTCCTGGCCTTGTGCCAAAATTTGAAATGGAATATCATTGTTAGAAGAACAACGGGTTCTTTTTTTTCTTGTATTATAGCAGTGGAACAACGCAATTGTTAGATTGTCGGAAAAGAAGAAAACAGAAAGCAATACTTAACAATATATGATTAAGGTCGTTTACGTTCTGAGTTCAAATCGCACCAAAATCTTCTTTAGTTTTCATACTTTTGGGGTGAAAAATGTATCGACCGATTCCTGATTTTTTTTTTACCTGTCACCTTCCAAAATTTCTAGTCGTGTACCTATATTAGAAATACACGTCGATGTTCACCATCATTGAAGGATGTAGGGAATAAGATTACATTCCCCAATTTCTTGCAATAATTATGTCAGTTATTAATTGGTTGCAAAGACACCTTATTTCGCTATACGACCATAATATAAGCAAATTTTGTATATCCAATTGTGTTACATCGCTAAATTTAATGGCTACTTATACGATATGGATGTTTAATGGGTTTGTTATAATATCGAAGAAGGAGCAAGGACTCTGGAATATGCATATACTCCCACTAACTATGTTCCTATCTTCGGAAAATGGTCTGCACTCTACTAAAATCTGATTAATCTGCATTCTGGGACGGGGTGGCCATAGTCGGCGTCGGAAATTCGAGGAGCCTGTTTAATGTTTGTTACAAATTTGGAGGAACGCGCCCGGATATTCTTCAAGTTACGAAAATGCTTTTAAAGTGCGTTTTATCTACCCCTGGGCCCGTATTAGGTAAGAATTTGAAAATTCTTTGAACCATGACATTCTATGGACCCTATGTAATGTATATGTAAAATTTCATTAAAATCAATTGGGTGGATCTCGAGTTTTAACGACATGACAAACACACAGACAGACACACATCCTGTGCTTTATACATATAGATTACTTGTGTATGGTTTTGTGAAAACAGGACGAAGCAAAAGAATTGGGAAAACCTGAAAACTGATAGCGTGTATAGAGTGTTATGAAACAGAACCGGAAATATACGAATATGGGATGGAAGCACTCCGTCGGTTACGACGATGAGGGTTCCGGTTGATCCGAATCAACGGAACAGCCTGCTCGTGAAATTAACGTGTAAGTGGCTGAGCACTCCACAGACACGTGCACCCTTAACATAGTTCTCGGGGATATACAGCGTGACACAGAGAGTGACAAGGCCGGCCCCTTGAAATACAGGTACAACAGAAACAGGAAGTAAAAGTGAGAGAAGGCTGTGGTGAAAGAGTACAGCAGGGATCACCACCACCCCCTGCCGGAGCCTCGTGGAGCTTTTAGGTGTTTTCGCTCAATAAACACTCACACCACCCGGTCTCAGAATCGAAACCGCAATCCTATGACCGCGAGTCCGCTGCCCTAACCACTGGGCCATTGCGCCTCCACATATGAATATACATGAGATATTACACAGGTGAAATATTTAAATCAAGCAACATAGTGGAAAAATTAAGTCTCACGGCAAGGATAACATACACAAGGGACAAATTGGGAAAACAATGTTAAAAACATAGCGAAAGTTTTTCGAGCGAATTGGAAAAGAATCGACTAACCGAGAAAAAATTTGTGCAACAAGTATCCCTGAAAGGAAAAAATTATATAGTTGACTGTTCAAACATAAACCCACTGAGGAAAGCGGAACGAAATGAGATGTAACGGAGAGCGAATCGTACTCAAGGTGGGAAGAAATATCAGATGGAAGAGAGAGCAAGGTGGAGAGAGGAAAGGAAGGAAAGGAGGCGAAGAGCGCGAGAAAAGAAGAGGGGAGAATGTACTCAACACGCACTTTATAATTAGTTTTAGAGAGATTATTCTTCGCCAAAGAATACAAGAAAAATATTCATAACTTATTATTATTCGAAGCGACAACATTGAGTGTACAATAAAAAGAATAAAGAGAAGTAGGCGTAATCTTGCCTCATACGAAACTTCTGTTGTGTATATATACATACATACATACACACACGCTCGCACACACACACACACACACACACACACACACATATATATATATATATATATATATATATATATATATATATATAAAGAGATGGAGAAAGAGAGAGGGGGAGGGAGAGGCTGATACAGATATACATTTAGATAAATATAGAGAGAAAACAAAAAGATAGATGGATACATAGATAGATATGGACACACACACACAAATATATACATATGTGTACATATATGCATATACATATATGTATATATACACATATATATATATGTATGCATGTGCATACATACATAAATGTATATGTATATACGTATATACATGCACACACACACTCAGAGACATAAAGAGATTCGATAGATAGATAAACACATATGTACATGCATCTGTATGTACATGAGTGTATGTATTGATACACACACACACATACACATATATCTCATCGATCTCTTCATACATATTCTTTTATTCTCATACTTGCTTTAGTCATGAGACTGTGGCCATGCTG
>NC_043009.1:59350553-59358053 GCF_006345805.1 Octopus sinensis
GTAGTAGTTAGTAGTGATGGTGGTAGTTTTAGTTAGTAGTAGTAGTAGTAGTAGTAGTAGTAGTAGTAGTGGTGTAGTAGTAGTAGTAGTAGTGTAGTGTGGTGGTGGTGGTGGTGGTAGTAGTAGTAGTAGTAGTCGTAGTAGAGTAGAGTAGTAATAGTAAAGGTGGCACTGGTGGTGGTGGTACTGCTGGTGATGGTGGTGGCGGAGGCCGTGTTTGTTAGTGGTGTTGGTGCTGGCAGTACTAATGATGATAGAGTTGGTGGTGCAGGTGGCGGTGGTGATATTGGCAGTGGTGGTGGAGGTGGTGGTGGTGGTGGTGGTGGTGATGGTGAAGCTAGTAGTAGTAGCAGTGTTGGTGGTAGTAGTAATAGTGGTGGTGGTGGTGGTGGTGGTGGTAATGGTAGTGGTAATGATTGTTGTAGTGCTGATGGTGGCGGTAGTAGTAGTAGTAGTAGTAGTTGTTGTTGTTGTTGTTGTTGTGTGTGGTGGTGGTGGTGGTGACGATATTTAAGGTGAAAGTGATGTTGGTGCTAGTAGGGATGGTGTGTTAGTATTGGGAATGGCGGTAATGAGGGTGGGGTGGTGTTGCTAGGGGCGATTGTAGTGGGTGCTGAGCGGTGTGATGGTGATGGCGTTGGTGGTGGTGGTGGTGTGGTGACGATATTTAAGGTGAAAGTGATGTTGGTGCGAGTAGGGATGGTGTGTTAGTATTGGGAATGGCGGTAATGAGGGTGGTGTTGCTAGGGGCGATGTAGTTGGGTGCTGAGCGGTGATGGTGATGGCGTTGGTGGTGGTGGGTGGTGATTGGTGGGGGGGTGGATTGATGGTGGCGGTGCTATAAGCATTTGTGATGAATGTGGTCGACATGATGATGTAAACAGTGATGAGGGAGATGATGTTGGTCGTAATACGATATGTGGCCATGATGGGGGAAAAGTGAGAGTGACGGAGGAATGGGAGGAGGGGGAAGAGGATTGGGGATAAGGGGATAGGAGGAGGAGCAGGAGGAGGAGGTGGAGTGGTTGTGTGGTAAGAAGCATGTTTCGCAACCAAATGCCACCTTGGGCAAATGTCTTCTACTATAGCCTAGGGCCGACCAAACCCTTGTGAGTGTTTGACCCCCCCAACATTGCTTGACAACCGATGCTGGTGTGTTTAAGTCCCCGTAACATAGCGGTTCGACAAAAGAGACCGATATAATAAGTACTAGGGTAGTATGTATGCATGTGTGTGTGTGTATATGTGTGTGTGTTTGTGCGTAGGTGTAATTGTGGAGGTCAATTCGCTGATGAGTGAAATTTGAAGTTCAAGTTACTTTCATTTTCATAATAAATGTTAAGTTACTCAGTTAAGTTGAATAAATCCAAGAAGGTGAAATAAAGTGATGTTAGACGGCGCAAGGCAAGATGCTGGTACAGAAGTTGCTGGGAAGAACGCAAACGGCTGACGGAAGTGCAGAATGAAAGGTTTCCTTTTTTTGACTGGAAAATGGAGACGCGGTGGAGGGAATTACCTGAACGAAAGCAAGGTGGAGTATGCTTGGCTTTCATGTAGCGGTCAAGCTTTCCTGAAGTGTTGGGTGGAGATGGGGAGGGATGTGGGGGGGCGCATTCAAACGTGCGAATGACAACAAAGAATTGCAAAAGGTTGGAAGAGTTCATGTACGGAAATGTATGTCTGTGTGTGAGTATGTTTGTCTGTGGTTGTGTGTGCGTGAGTGTGTACGTATGAGTACCTGTGTGCCTCTGTTTGTACGTGTGTATGTGTGTGTGTGTGTGTGTGTGTTTGTGTACGTATGAGTGCCTATGTGCCTCTGTGTGTGCGTGTGTATACGTGTGTGTGTGTGTGTGTTTGTGTACGTATGAGTGCCTATGTGCCTCTGTGTGTGCGTGTGTATACGTGTGTGTGTGTGTGTGTTTGTGTGCATGAAACAGGGAAAGAGAGAGTGTGAAAAAGTATGTGTGAATGTGGGTGTGATCACCTACATTCCTGTCTACAGGAAAACCGGTGAATATAGGCTATATGAACGCAAATGTAAAGACAGGGAGAACATAGAAAGAAGTCTATCAACAAATTCCAAGAAGTGTGAGAATGTTACACAGTTTTGTATAATATAATCTACGAATATCAAAATAATATTAAAAGTACATGAGTGTCCACAATGGTGCCACAACAGTACATGTGCAACATCTAACGTGTGTAGGTTGTCAGACATTTTGTAGTTGAAGGCGTTATTGCCAACGATGGTTTTTAAAAGTACATTAAATGTTGCTACTTGTCTGTGTTGTATGTGTTTGATGTTCGGTTGCGCTTCTGCGTAGTTGTGTTTGGGTGCAAGTGTTTGAGTGCATCTGTGGAGACTGGAGCGCGAACTATTTTCTATTGGTTGTTCGTGTCAATGAGTATACAAATGTATACACAGGCACACACACAAACGCATATATACATACAAAAAACAGGCACATCTATATGTGTGTAAATATGTATATATATATGTATATACATACATATATACACATATATACATATGTATACATATATAAACATACATGCGCTTTCATATATGTGTATGAGTTTTTGTGCATATATGCGTTTCTATGTGTACATATGCGCAAATATACATACGTACATATACGTACATATATATAGATAGATAGACATATAGATAGATAGATAGATAGATAGATAGATAGATAGATAGATAGATAGATAGATATATAGATATAGATAGATAGATAGATAGATAGATAGATAGATAGATAGACATATATATATATATGTATGTATATGTGTACATACATATATATATATATTTACAAATATATATATATATATATTTACACACACACACACACACACATATATATATATATATACTCACACACGCACTCACAGGCATGTTCGGTTGCCTTTTACCTCTCTACCCAGCGATTGTCCCGCGAGAGTTACGGCCCCGCGATAAGAAGAAACCCCACCGCAACAGCCGGTTTTATTGTTTGTTTGTATTTATCCGCTTCAATGACCATCTACCACGAGCGAGCAGCATGGGAATATAAACACAATTGTTTCAGATCCTTGTTTATAAATATAAAGCTCTAGCAAGTAGAAACCCGTAGGGGTCTATTAAATAATTTAACAGGCACTCCCTATCTATTTCTCTTCTTTATTATCGTTCATTTCAACCACTTGTCTTCTGGGTTGTGTGTGGTTTTTCTGTTTGGGTGAATAGTGCGATTGTGTACACACACACACACACACACACACACTACTCACATACACATATTTATGTGTGTGTGTGTGTGTGTAAATATATATGTAAATATATGTAAATATATATATATATATATATATATATATATTATTTTACTGCTTCACATATTTCAACCCTAACGCTGTGGCCATGCTAGGCTCCGCCAGGTATATATATGTATATATATATATATATATATATTATATATATATACATATATATATAGTTAATCCAAACAAGAAAGCACAAAAAAACACAACGCGAGGACGTGGAACAAATATAGTATTATTGGACGCTCAGGAAAGAAGGAAAGAAAAAGAGTTTAACATTTCGAGCGGAGCTCTTCGTTGGAAACATAGGAGAATAAAAGATCCAGAGAAGGGAAGACAGAGGGGAAAAATCGTCAACAGTACACACGAGGTCACATTTTGAAATATTTACATATACATATATATAGATGAAGCTTTCCATATTTCGCCAGAATATATACGTGTGTATATATATGTGTGTATTGCTGAAATGAGTAAAGGAGTATATATAAAAACATGATACGACATATGTGAACGTATTTGGTCTTGTTCTTAATTTTTCCTGACTTTCCGTACGTTCTCCCGCCGCCCTTTTATTCTACATGTGTGTGTCTGTGTGTGTGTTTGTGCGCATGCGTGCATACTGTTTTTTCATGTCGCAGTTTAACAAAAAATAATAATATTCAAAACTGAAACATGGTGCTGGAGGAAGGATACTTTTGTACGTACATATATATATATGTCATTTCAGGTTAGAAAAAAACCAGGTTAATACAGAAATTTGGAAACCCGGTTTCTTTCGTTCAGCCTACGTATCAACCAGATTGAGAAGCAATATGATACAGATCATCAAGTTTTTTTGGTAATTCGCCAATGTGATGAAGGTTGTTTCGGGGACATGGGATTTCATTTTGTTTGGGTAGTTATGTATCATGGCTATCTATAGTGTTACTAATTTTTTTTTACGTTGATTTTTATTATGTGTCAGTGTGAGTTTATCATAGTTTGTGTGAGTTTATCAAGTTATTTTCAAGTTAAAAAGGAAGAAATCAAACCATTGTAACTTTGTTTATCTTGGACTGGTTTCTTGCGTTGTCTGTTAATGTGAATAAATTGCTGGATTTTAATGTGGTACCTATTATTTGTTCACTTTTGCCGAACCATTAAGTTACGGGGACGTAAACATACCAACATCATTTGTCAAGCAATTGAAGGGGGACAAACACACGTATACATATATATGTACATATATACGACGGGCTTCTTTCAGTTTCCGTCTACCAAATCCACCCACAAGGCTTTGGTAGACCCGAGGCAATAGTAGAAGACACTTGCCCAATGGGACATGCAGGGGTCCTCAACGGAACCATGTGATTGGTAAGGAAGCTACTTACCACAAAGCCACTCCATATATATATAATATATATATATATATATTATATATATATATATATTATATATATATATATATAGTATATATATATATATTGTATAATATATATATTTATATATATACACATATATATATATATATATATATATTATAAGTTATATATATATATAGTTATATATATACATATATACATATATACATATATATATATATATATATATAATATATATATATATATATATATATATATGTATATGTATGTATGTATGTATATAGTATGTATATATATTGTAGTCCTAGCTTAGCCACCGCTCTCGAAGTGAAACTAGTAAGAGAGTGAAAGTGTAAACGCGATTAACACAATAAATTTGACTCGCTCTGAGCATTGAATTCCAGCACCGACATATATTTCTGTTGTTATTCTGAAACCTGTTGCGAGACAAACTCTGTTTACACACACACACACACACACATATATATATATTTATATATATATACACACACACAAACGTACATACGCACATTTACATTCATATCCACATGCATACACATTTTTTTTTTTTAATGATAGTAAGTTTCGATTGGGTGGTGGAAAAATAAGCAATATACCTTGATCAATATAACACCTATCTGAAAGAAAATCCATGAACGGAAAATACGAGTCGGGATGGGTTCGATGTAGAAAAAGATGGCGAAGAGAAAAATGTATTTCTAAATCTATACGCAGGAAATTGCGCTTGTATAGGAAAAACTGTGTGTTATTAAAATTATTGAATAAAGTATGCATAAGATTAGATTATAAACAAAACATATTAAAACATATTAAAAATACATATTCGTGTAAAGGTGTTAATTATAAAATATACATAAGTTCTTACGTGGGAATCAACCGGTAAAGCCTGAATGGAGTAGGAAATTATGTATGCGTGGGAGAAAAAACTCGGTGTATATTAAAAATTATTGGATTAAATAAACCGAATTAAATATGCATGCGATTAAATTGTAAACAAAATATATTAACATCACAAAATTGTGTAAGAGAATTAAATATATATAAATGCGCATGTTTGTGTATGTATGTGTGTGTGTGTGTGTGTGGTGTGTGTGCGTGTGCGTGTGTGTGCGTGTGTGTGTGTGTGTGTGTGTGTATGTGTGTGTGCGTGCGTGTATGTGTGTCCATAAATGGATTAATAATAGCTGAATTTAGAACAGCGACAGTCGAAATTTGCTGTAATTTTCTTTAACAGAAATTTTAATAAAGGAAAATTTATTCCTCATAAAAAAAAAACGTATATTTTACTAGTTTGCATCATATGTCATATTCTTTATCGGTTTTCTAGCACAATTTATTTCTCTCATGTATTTACTTGCAAGTGTTGCAATAATTTTCTGTTGAAGTTAAACAAAGTGTCCCTAAGTAACAACACCAAACCCAAATCCTATACAGAAATAACGAATTATAACCTTAGATTTTCGAGTTATCAGCGCAGAGACTTCTATAGCATACTTAAATAAAATTTGCAGCGTATTTGTCAAAGTATATTTGGCATTTGCGAAACAATAGTCAGTACACGTTTACTATTAGCGTGCTCGAGTTTGGATTAATATATTTCGTATCACCAGAAAATCTTTGGTCCAGTCTGCGATGTCTGCGGTGTCTACGGGAAAAGCTATACTTATCTCTCAAGAATCCTATGAAGTTTCAACTTCGGATATAAATTGTTATGTTCCTGTAGGCACGCTCCGAAAGATATTTTGACTGATCATAAAACACTATAATCAATAATGCAAGTGAAAATGTCTATACTACTTAAGGTGCAGCCATACTTTATCTCTTTTTTATCTTTAGGAACTAAAATACGAAAACACCGACACACACAAGAACACAGATGCATACACACAAACATAAATATATCTATATAGATATATATATGCAGACTATGTACGTATGCATATAAATATATCTCCCTTATATGAATATGCATTGTTAATATTATATAATGTTTAAAATTTAATACCATGCATATAAAATTTGGTATATATAATTCAATAATATTAATATTCACCGTTTTTGGTCTGTAAACACGAAATTTTTTACGCACAATTTCACCGGATGAGTCCCTTTCAAACACTTATGTGTGAAAGTAAGTATGTATGTACGTATGCAGGTAGGTAGGTAGGTAGGTAGGTAAGTAGGTAGGCAGGTAGGTATGTAGGTAGGTAGAAAGCAGGTATATCTGCATATGTGTGTATAATGCATCTACACACACATAAACACACACGCACACACACACACACACACACACACACACACACACACACATATATATATATATATGTAAGTATGTATGTATTGTAGGTATGTATGTATGTATGTATGTAAGTATGTATGTATGTATGTAAGTGTGTATGTATATATGTGTGTATGTATGTATGTATGTATGTATGTATGTGTGTATGTATGTATGTATATATGTATGTATTATGTATAATGTATGTAAGTATATATGTATGTATTCATGTATGTATGTATGTATGTATGCATGTATGTATGTGTGTGTGTATGTAAGTATGTATGTATGTATGTATGTAAGTGTGTATGTATATATGTGTGTATGTATGTATGTATGTATGTGTGATATGTATGTATGTATGTAGTGTGGATGTGTGTATGTATGTAAGTATGTATTGTATGCATGTGTATGTTGTTATTTTGTATGTATGTATATATGTATGTGTGTATGTATGTATGTATGTAGTATGTATATATGTATGTATGTATTTAAGTGTGTATGTATATATGTGTGTAGGTATGTATGTATGTA
>NC_043009.1:59360553-59370553 GCF_006345805.1 Octopus sinensis
CGTCTCGTACAACCCTAATGGCTGGTGGCTTTACATGCGTCTCGTCAGATCCTGTTGGCCTATCTTATATGTATATATATATATATGTGTGTTTGTGTGAGATAGAGAAAGATAATGTGTGTATGTGTGTGTGTATTTTGTGTTTGTGTGTGTTGGTCTGGAGTGATTGTGTGTCTTTGTGCTTGTATTTGTGTCCATTACAACTTGACAACCCGTTGGCTTTTTTGTGTCCCTGCAACCTAGCAGTTCGCCAGCAGAGATCGGTAAACTAATAAACGCACTCGATGAGGTGCCCCAAGATGGCCACAGCTCAATGACTGAAACGAAATAGGCAATAGTGTTTGTGTATGTAGATATATAGACATGTAGAGAGAGAGAGAGAGAGTGAGAGAAATAGAGAGTGTAAGAGAGAGAGAGAGAGTAAGGGAGAGAGAGAGAGAAAGAGGTATGACAGTCATATCATATAGTCTTGAAACGGGGATAAATTCAGAAACGGGTGGCCGTATGCGCTGGAATGATGGAGAAGTATGATGGGTGACGCGAAACATACTTTAGAACCAGATATGCAATACGGGAATGGAGCGAATAAATTTATGGTTGAACAACAGATCGGGTACCTGATACGATATACCCTGAATATCTGGCACGCCAACCAGGGTTGTTCACGCAAGAATGGTGATTTTGACATCATTCTTTCGCTCCCTCTCTCTGCTCTTTCTAACTCCTCCTCTCCACCTCTCTCTGCTCCCTCTCTCCAACTCTTCCTCTCCCCCTCTGTATGACTCGTCTTTATGTCTCTTCCCCCTCTCTCTCTCTCTCTTCTTCGCTCTGTGTATCTGTCTCACATTCCGTACATCTGGCCAACCTTCCCTGTCTAGATCCGCGCATGTCCTCCCATGTGTTGGTTTTGCGTTGTATGTTTTCACATACACATACAGACATACATGCAAACCACATATACACGCACACACATATCTATATGTATGTATAGGAATAGCTAAACAGACAGACAGACAGACAGAGTGAGAGAGACGGATGGACAGACAGACAGACACATACACAGAGAAAGATATAGATAACAGAGAGACAGACAGTCAGACAGAGACAGCGAGACGGATTGCTAGATAGTTATACAGACAGACGGACCGATAAACGGACAGACAAATACATAGACAATAGATAGATAGACAGACAGACAGACAGACAGATAGATAATAGATAGATATAAATGAGTGTGTTTATGTGTGTGTGATTGTGTGTGTTTTGTACACTGTGTAGTTTATCTTCTCCATTTGAAAGACTGCAATGGAATTTTGCGGTTATTTGATTGCTATTTCTAGCTGTTCGAGTTACCATATAACGACTCCATTGTCAGTTCGTATTCCTATGTTTAGAACGAAACTATACATCGTACACGAAACTGAATGTTATACGAAACTGTAAACACATTCACAAACTAAGAAGGATTGTGGGAGAGAAGATAGAAATACTGTTTGTTCGTTGCTGATTAGAGCTCATTGTGGCGCTGTAAATATAAATTACGAGCAAAACGCCCCCCGTCGAATGGACGGTGCTGAATCATATTTGCTGAATAAAAAGCAATCAGTGTTTTCTTTTCATTAAAAAATAATTAAGCATGCCTTTATTTCAATAACATTTTTGGTTTTGTTAAACGAAGTTGAAGCAAAAACAAGAATTTCTTGAGAAACCAAATAGTCTTTCCTTCCTTCATGACAAGTTTGAATAAAATATCTCCTTTACAACTTAATTTTTTGGTCTCTTAAATATACTGCATTTTGTGGCATTATTTCAAGCCAGCCGGGTTTTTTTTTTACGCAAACTGCACGTGCATTTTTCTCGCGTACGCGTAGTAGCGATCGCAACAGCTGATGTACTTGCGCGTACAAATGCACGTTCCCACGGTTTTATCGATTGCATTCTCACCTGGAATCGATTTTTGTAATTTTTTTCAAGACTTATACACGCCCTGATACCGTCGGTATATACATATCCAATTTCAGCGCAATCGGATGGCGGATGCCCGAGATCCTAGAAGACACACACACGCACACACACACACACACACACACAGATAGACGGAACAGATTTATATAATAGATATGTAAAAAAAAAATCTTTATGAATGAAGTTGAAATATCAAAGTCATTGCTTTCATCCGCGCCGCATAATTACGTAGGAGGGCGTCACCTGTTGCCTTATGTTTACCTGTAACTTCTCCGTAACCTTTGTGCGAATAGCAGAGGTGCTAGATCAGTGGTTTTCGGCGATTTCTTACTCGTGGGCCGCAATAGTTCCTATTTTACTCGTGTAGACCTTCATAGCCATTAGATACTTTTTTAAAAATCCTATTATATTTTTCTAATATAGGCGCAGGCGTGACTGTGTGGTAAGAAGCTTGCTTCCCAACCACATGGTTCCGGGTTCAGTTCTACTGCGTGTCTCCTTGGGCAAGTGTCTTCTATTATAGCTTTGGGTCGACCAATGTCTTGTGAGTGGATTTATTTGAAGGGAACTAAAAGAAGCTCGTCGTGTGTGTGTGTACGTGTGAGAGCGCGGGCACGAGCGCGTGTGTGTATCTATGTGTGTGTATCATTGTGCCTGTGTTAAGACTTCTTAACCTACCGGTTCGGCAAAAGAGACGGATAGAATAACTACTAGGCTTTAAAAAAAACCCTTGGTCGATTTATTCAACTAAAATCCTTTAAGACGGTGCTCCAGCATGGCAGCGGTCAAATGGTAAACGATAAAATATTAAACATCTTTAGGTATTGTGTAAAGCAAATTAAAATATTTTGTGTATTATCGGAGTATAATCCCTTTATTGCACATAATTTTTAACAGCAAAATCTTATACGGACCTCCAAGGTCCATGTGAACCTCCAAGAGTCATCCGGACCCTGGATGGAAACCACTGCTCTACATGGTCACCCAGTGAGCCTCAGTATAATTAATTGCTTGATTTCTTTGCCATATCAAGTAATAAAAAACGCTCAACTTTCGTATGGGAAATCACCCGCAACAGCCCCACTTGACGGCACGAACCAGAAATAAACAGACTTTACGCATCTGAATAGTTTGTTTGGGGCTACGAAAGAAAAAGAAAAGAATGTCACGAATGAAAACGCCCTAAAATCTAAAAAAAAATGATCGACATAAATATTTGTATTAAGATTGTATCTAATAAAGAATCTATGAGAATGAAGGGAGTTCTGTAAAGCAGATGTTCGAGGGGGGAAAAAACTACAAGAGAACAAATTCTTTTTACAAGAGGTGTCAGCAACAAGGAAATAAGGATAATTTTTTAATGTTGAATCTTTGGATTCACAAACTTATGAGGAGGAATATGAGAAGAGGGGATGTTTATAGGTGAAATGGGTTTTAACGAAGATTTTCTCAGTTGCTAAACGAGCGAAATAATATACGGATGTCCTGAATCCATACCTAGATGTATTAATAACACGCACCAAGTATGGATTCAGGACATCCGTATACCGCAAGCCCACCTTCACTGGACGATACCTCAACTTCAACTCCCACCATCCATACAGTGTAAAGAGAGGAACTGCTCAGTGCCTAAAACATCGAGCAATGACTATAAGTAGCGATCGTGATACACACCACGAAGAAATGATCAAGCTCAGTAACAATCTAGTAAGCAACAATAACAATTTTCGTTGTTTTGCAACTTTGTCAATGGATGTTGACATTCATACAACGAGAGTCAACATCCATTGATAAGGTTGCAAATGCAATAAAAATTTTGGAAGAAAATCAAAATATAAATAACTAGCAGTATGACCCGGCAACGCTGGGTCATCGTGCTAGTGCATGCATATACAGCTGCGTGCGTACGCACATAGACGCGAGTACTGTCCAAATCTCCGACCAATCACATACAGCTAGCTGGCATTCAATTGGCGTATCAAGTTTCGGGCATTTTGATTGGGTTTTGGATAGAAAATAAAAAAAAAGTCACTTCTATTGATTATTTAATGACTTTGCGGGGTGACTGTGGAAATGTAAAGATGTGCACGACCACCCTTGGACGGTCTTAAATGACCATAGAAAGTGCGAGCCTTCTAACTGAAAAATTGTGGATTTGCATAAAGGATACACACACACACACACACACACACACACACACACATTTTACCGTTTATATATAGAGAGTTAAATGAGTGGAAATTGAACCGGTGAGTATGTTACATATTAAGGCATTAAGGCAGTATGACTCTCCTCAAACACAACAAAATTTGCTTCAACACGCGAAATCACATAACCAGATACAAACACGAAGTATAATAGAATATTTTTTTCAGCGTGAAAAGGCTCCATCTGAATAAGATAGCAATCAAAGGGGTACAAAAAATAGGTAAAAAAAAGTGATTGAGAACCGCTGCTGCACCTGCACAGTTGTCCAGGTGTACTATGCGGCTCTCAGTGAGATAGAAGCATGACATAAACGAAAAAATCGATCCATATATCGTGTCTAGTTGGGCCGACTGCTAGAGCAAGATATGATTCATTGATTAGAGGTGACGACACGAAGCTACAACACGACGATGACAACAATAGAAACGCCATCCCTTCTAATTTCTTTATTGCCCACAAGGGGCTAAACATAGAGGGGACAAACAAGGACAGACAAAGGGATTAAGTCGATTACATCGCACCCCAGTGCGTAACTGGTACTTCGTTTATCGACCCCGAAAGGATGGAAGGCAAAGTCGACATCGGCGGAATTTGAACTCAGAACGTACCTATTTCTTTACTGTCCACAAGAGGCTACACACAGAAGGGACAAACAAGTACAGACAAACAGATTAAGTCGATTATATCGACCCCAGTACGTAACTGGTACTTAATTTATCGACCCCGAAAGGATGAAAGGCAAAGTCGACCTCGGCGGAATTTGAACTCAGAACGTTACCGGCAGACGAAATACCGCTAAGCATTTCGCCCGGCGTGCTAACGTTTCTGCCAGTTCAACGCCATCCCTTCTACCATCACCCAACCACTCACAAATCTAACAGTTAAAATGGTTCCTCCTTCGATTTCGACGACGCGCTGTTCGAAATAAACAGCTCCTATCAAGTCATTCGATTTTAGTGTAACTGGTTGATTTAACCTACGTAGGTATGTACTCTTAATGTAATCCATAGGAGAACCCAGCGTGTCGCAATGTTTGACAAGGATTGTCCTTTGAAGTGCAGACTGCGGCGGCGCCAGCGTTTTGTACCAGCCGCGCCAGTAAACAATGACAAACACGCAAAGTTTTTGCAAAGGTGGTAGTAGTAGTAGTAGTAGTAGTATATTTCTTTACTACCCACAAGGGGCTAAACACAGAGGGGACAAACAAGGACAGACAAAGGAATCAAGTCGATTACATCGACTCCAGTGCGTAACTGGTACTTAATTTATCGACCCCGAAAGGATGAAAGGCAAGTCGAACCTCGGCGGAATTTGAACTCAGAACGTTACCGGCAGACGAAATACCGCTAAGCATTTCGCCCGGCGTGCTAACGTTTTCTGCAGTTCAACGCCATCCCTTCTACCATCACCCAACCACTCACAAATCTAACAGTTAAAATGGTTCCTCCTTCGATTTCGACGACGCGCTGTTCGAATAAACAGCTCCTATCAAGTCATTCGATTTTAGTGTAACTGGTTGATTTAACCTACGTAGGTATGTACTCTTAATGTAATCCATAGGAGAACCCAGCGTGTCGCAATGTTTGACAAGGATTGTCCTTTGAAGTGCAGACTGCGGCGGCGCCAGCGTTTTGTACCAGCCGCGCCAGTAAACAATGACAAACACGCAAAGTTTTTGCAAAGGTGGTAGTAGTAGTAGTAGTAGTAGTAGTAGTAGTAGTAGTAGTATATTTCTTTACTACCCACAAGGGGCTAAACACAGAGGGGACAAACAAGGACAGACAAAGGAATCAAGTCGATTACATCGACTCCAGTGCGTAACTGGTACTTAATTTATCGACCCCGAAAGGATGAAAGGCAAAGTCGACCTCGGCGGAATTTGAACGTAACGACAGACGAAATACGGCTACGCATTTCGCCCGGCGTGCTAACGATTCTGCCAGCTCGCCGCCTTTTTAGTAGAAGTAGTAGTAGTAGTAGTAGTAGTAGTAGTAGTAGTAGTAGTAGTAGTAGTTTCTTCTATTTGCCACCAGGGCGACGGATGAAGGGTACAATACAAAGAGACATGAAGGGTAAGGATTTGCCTAGAATCAAATAGTTAAAAATAAAAGGATGCATGGTGCTCAGAATTAAAAGAAAACGTCATGAAAGTAATTATAAATAAATGATGATGATGAGGATAATGTGATGCAGTCTCCTTGATACAGGAGGACTTCGAAGGCCAATCGAAGAAGCCCACCATCAAAGATCGCTCTGAGCAGCTGTAGACACACCATCACCTGTTGTCAAGCACGGTGGTGGTGGTGGTGGTGGGTGACATAGACTTAAAGAATCACACACACGCACACACACTCACACACACACATATATATATATAAATATATACGACGGGCTTCTTTCGGTTTCCATCTACCAAATACATCCACAAGGCTTTGGTCGGCCCGAGGCTATAGTTGAAGACACTTGCCTAAGGGGCCACAGAGTGGGACTGAACTCAGAACTATCTGACTGAGAAGCTAGCTTTTTAACCACACAACCACGCCTGCGACTAAACACGTGCCAAGGTCATTTTTGCATTCCATCCTTTTGCGATCGATGACATAATTACCGACTAACGCCCTCGATGAAGTAAATACTGGCAAATGCCCTCGCACTAAGTATGAGGTATTGCGACCTTACTAGAGAGGATATAGGAATAGTGACACACAGACTCGTCACTTACAAGGTATAACATGGTGTGAGCATACATCGTACCGTTTGGAAATGTTTTTTTCGTGTGCCAGTATAGTAGCGAACTGCCACAGACACTTCTCCTAGCATTTAATGGTTGAACGTGAGAAAAGTCCAAGATGTGAAGAGATAGAGTATTCCATTAACTCCCAGTACATGACAGATACCGTACTTTATTGAAACTGAAACACAATGGTGACCTCGTCGAGATTTGAACGTCAAACTTGAAGAAGCAAACAGAAAAATACCGCCAGGCACATTGTCTGACAATCCCACGTATATATATATATATAGAAATATATAGAAATACATATGTGCATAAAGGGGTGTTTATATATATTATATATATATATATATACATGTGTGTGTGCATGTGTATGTGAATATGTGTATATATAAATTATATATATATATATATATATATATATATATATATACTTATACCTTTATGTACACATGCGTGCACAAATGTATGACTGTTTGTGTATAAGCATGTACTCACAATATATAATATATATACGCACACACACACATATATATAGAACTATTTGTGTGTGTCTGTGCATGTGTGTGTCTGTGTGTCTGTGTGTGTGTGTGTGTGAACGGGTGTATAGACCAGGTTTTTCTATAAACGAGCATCATGAAGTTTACAACTTTCATGTTTACGTTGAAATTTTCTAGATAACATAACATTTGGTCATCTGATTTTCGTTGATCAGCTTGCATGCCTGCAGTCTTGTGGTTTGTTGCTGATAAGAAGAGTTTCAACATCAACGTTGCTGTAATACATACATACATACACACATACATACATACATACATACATACATACATGCATACAGCATTATTATTATTATTATTATTATTATTATTATTATTATTATTATTATTATTATTATTGTTATTATCATTATCATCATTGTTATTATTATTATTATTATTATTATTGTTATTATCATTATCATCATTGTTATTATTACGCTACTTTCATGATTAGGTGTAATTCAGGTTGTTCTGTTTTATCAGTTCTTTATGCATACGTACATAATTATATATATATATATATATATAATATATATATAATATAAATATATATATATGAATATATGTATATGAATATATGTAATATGAATATATGTATATATGTGTTTGTGTGTGTGTATATATAATATATATGTGTGTGAATATATGTATATATATATATAACACACACACCAATATATACATATATGCATATATATATATATGTATGTGTATATATATATATTATACATATGGTCTATACATATATATATATACATATATATATATATATATACAAACATATATATATGTATGTGTGTATATATGTATATATATATATATAATATATAGTATTTATATATAACATTATATATATATACATATATGCAACTATATATATAATATATATATATATAATATATATATATATATATATATATATATGCATATATATATGTTTTCGTGATAATCTGTTTCATAGCCAGAGTGCATTTGGTTCATCTTATACAACTTGGCTGTATTGGTTTTATTTGCTTTTTATTTTACCTAGATGTATTGTCTGCCGTGTTTACTCTGTTTAATTTGTTTCTGTATTGTTCCATAGCTTAGTCTTACTAACTTTTATGCAAAGAGGAAAACAGTAAATTCATGACTCCAACTTATATTATATTGACCGTACAAAGTACGATGTTTTCCCTGTCGGCTCACCATGACTTTACAGCAAGACGCCATTTCACGGCTCTACATTACACAACATTTCACAATAATCTCGATACGAAGAACACATTACTTGATAATACAACGATTGTGTATAATGTTACCTCCCAAAAGATAGATTAAATATGGAGTTTTACATTGGCTTTAATCGTCGTCGCAGTGCCGCAGTTTGCAATTTCCACGAAACTAAGCAATTTTTAACTGGTATTTTGTTCGGATTGACCCTGAACGATAAAAGAGTAAATTAACGTCGGCCGGATTTGAACTTCGATATAATTAATTACCAGAAAACAATTTATCAGTCGCTACTGATTCTACACATTTATTGCCCCCTTGGAAATTATATTAAGAGGAAAACAGGACGTAAATGTTATTATACAGGTAGCGCTTTCCAGTTGTAAACTAAAACCAGGTTCTTAATTGCTGAAAGATACATTTACTTAATGATAAAAATCACAAGCTTGGCTGTCAGGTAAGAAGTTTGCTCCCCAAGCACATGGTTCCGGGTTCAGTCCTTATGCGTGGTACCTTGAGCAAGTGCTTTTTTTACTATAGCCTCGGGCGGACCAAAGGCTTGCGAATGGATTCGGTAGACGTCGTATAGGCGCAGGCGTGACTGTGTGGTAAGAAGCTTACGTCCTGCCACACAGCCACGCTTGCGCCTATACGACGGACGAAGGCGGTGAGCTGGCAGAAACGTTAGCACGCCGGGCGAAATGCTTAGCATTATTTCGTCTGCCGTTACGTTCTGAGTTCAAATTCCGCCAAGGTCGACTTTGCCTTTCATCCTTTCGGGGTCGATAAATTAAGTACCAGTTATGCACTGGCGTCGATGTAATCCACTTAATCCCTTTGTCTGTCCTAGTTTATCCCCTCTATGTTTAGCCACTTGTGGGCAATAAAAAATCAGAAGCTTGCGTCCTGACCACGTGGTTCTGTGTTCAGTCCCACTGCGTGGTACTTTGGGCAAGTGTCTTCTACTATAGGCTCGGACCGACCAAAACCTTGTGAGTGGATTCGGGGTTGATAAAATAAGCACCAACCGAGCAATGCTGCCGATGTAAACAACAAACACTTCCCCTTAAAATTACAGGCCTTGTGCTAAAAATATCAAACGATCCATTATTATTGTTACAGCTATCAAAACCCAAGTCAGTGTTAACAATTGCTTATTTAGGACTACATTTTATGAAATGTGTCTTCTCTCATACAAGACTATAGAGTTACATTAGTGAGGTGGGATGGCTTAGTGGTTAGGGTACTTGACTCCCGATCGTAAGGTCGTGAGTTCGATTCCCAACGAGGAGTTTTGTCCTTGAGCAAGATACTTGATTTCACGTTGCTCCGGTCCACACAG
>NC_043009.1:59373053-59378053 GCF_006345805.1 Octopus sinensis
GATATCTTCCTTTTTCATTGTCTTTCGTCCTCCTCCTCTTTCTACTTCTCCTCTTACTCCCCCTCCCTTTCCTTTCCATTATTCCCCCCATCTCTCTCTCCCTCTTTCTCTCTCTCTCTTTCTCTTTCCCTCCCTCTTTCTCCTTCTCTCTCTCCCTCTCTCTCTCTCTCTCGCTTCTCATCACCGATCTCTCAGCATAATTTCAACGTAATTACCATTTTCTCCCTTCGACGAATTCTTCAAACTCACTTTAAGAATCTCTCCAAGACATATCCTCATACACACACTCACACACGCTAATACAGATACAGCCACATACACGAACGCACACACATTCATACACATATACAATATCATTAAAACTAAACACACACCGACACACGATAATAACACATTCGCACACACACTCCACTCGCACATACTCACAACATTTCTCACACACATATTCATACAACCCGTGAAGACATACTCACTCTAGCCTTTAGCTACACACACACACACACACAACACAGAGAGAGAGAGAGAGAGAGAGAGAGAGGCACACACGCAATAGCACACATACACTCGTAAACGCATAGACATATAGAAATAAACTACCTGTCACTCATACAGGAACTCAAATACACGCTCAAACGCATGTGCATATATATTCACACACACACACATATACTCATTTACACACACACACACACACTTACGCACACACGCATGCATGTAGACTATTTCACACAAACACTCCTCTCATATACACTAATATTTATGCACACTAACGCACACACACACACTTTCACACATACACACACACTTTCACACACACACACTCACGCACACACACACTCAAACATACTGACACACACACGCACTCAAGTACATATACACTCACATACACACACACAATCACACATACACCCACCCACACACACGTGCACACACGCACACACACACACATATATATTTATATATACATATATGTATGTATAGTTGAAATTTATAGAAAACCAAAAGACGAAGGCAGATATATGAACAACAAGCAACTGTATTAGTTTAACACTCGAGCAAATAAATAAAGTTTTTACGTTTCGAACCTAGGCTCTTCAACAGAAAGGAATAAGTTATTCAAAATTCATTCTCACTACATTTTGCGAAATTACATTTATATGCGTGTAGGCATCTCGAGAGACGTCTAGAAATTCTATTATCTTTTTCTTAGTCCACATAATAGACAGGGATTCCTCGGAGCAGAGAGAGCATCAGCTGGAAATTATATTGTATGGTTTCACATACCTTACTATGGACCAATTTATGCTGTACTTCATTTTATCCTCCTTCAGTCGCCTTTCAAAATCTGCCAAAGATGATGAATATCTCTTATTGATTGTCTTAAAGCTGGCAACGTGGTTACGATATACTATTCTCAAATGGATCAGCCGTCTGCCCAATGTAAACATAAGGCCCTTCCCTTGTGTGCATGGTACATTTATATATAACATTTGTACTCATACAGAAATTCGTCAAAGGACATTTTGATTTTTCTCTGCATGAGCATTTATCGTATTTATTTGTATATTAGGCAATCCCGACTCCATTTACCGGCGTTGTTACTGTGCTAGCAGTATCATAACTATTTCTACTACAACAAATTGTCGTAGTTGGTGTTTATCAATGCGGTTTACATATCTTTGGTTGGTATTTAGATGCAAATGTTCGCTAGATCATGTAGGTGGGTTACTGAACCTTTGCCGCATTTTGCTATAGTTTATGCGATTAAGCTGCGTTTAATTAGCAGAGTTGGCGTAGAATACCTTCAAGGTGTGTCAATTAAAAATAGCATGATACCGATTACAACTATCGCCTTTGGTTGACCCCTATATCTGTTGTTAGGCTTATTTGATCGAGTGAGTGTGTGTGTGTGTCTACGTGTGTGGTGTGCGTGTGTGGTGTGTATGCGTATATGCTTGTGCGCTTATATATATATATATAATATATATATATATATATATATATATATATATATCACTACTGTCACCATCTCAAATGCTTCTTCCACCACCAGCACCACCAGATCACCAATGACACCGACATCACCGCCATGATCATCACCTATAACATCACGCCTACCACACGCACGCACAGACACACACACACACACACACACACAATATATATATATATATATATATTATATATATATATATATATATCACTGTCACCACCAGTACAAGCTTCACTACCACTCGCAGAACCACCGCTACCACTACATTTCTACAAACACCACCACCGTCTTCGTTACACTGTCATCACCATCGCCATCGCCACCACCACCATCACTACCACCATCTTCCCTCCCACAGGCAACAGAACCGCCACCACCACCACTACATTCACCACCATCAACACCACGCCTACCATGAGTACCACCCTCACCATCACCACCACCACCACCACCACCACCACCGCTGCGACTGCCACTACCACTAGCGCCACCACCACAACTACAAGAATGCATAGTTCAGCACCAAAGCATATGACGAAAGAAAGAAAAGAGAGAATGTCGTGAAGTGACAAAAAACGTAACTTTAATCTGATTTAAATTTCTACTGGAGCTTCAAAAATGGTAAATTTTTTTTGCATCATAATTTAGTAGTAGTAGTAAGTAGTAGTAGCAGCAGCAGCAGCAGCAGCAGCAGTAGTAGTAGTAGTAGTAGTAATAGTAGTAGTAGCAGTAGCATTTGTTGTAGTTGTGGTGGTGCTAGTGTTGGTGGTGGTGGTGCTGGCATCGCCAGTTGTCGATTTTGATGCGATTATAATTTCTTATATAAAACTTGCCTCCAACACCATATATATATAAACATATATATATATATATATATATATAACACATACATATATATTATATACATATATATGTATATATATATACATATATATATATATATATATATATACATATATATATATATATATATATACATATGAATACACACATACATACATATATAAAGAGAGATGGATAGATGATATGGGTATACATAAATAACTATATATATATATACATATATATTTAGACATTATATGCATATGCATGTGTGCATACACGTATATATATATACATATATACATACATATATATATACATGCATATATATAATATATATAGATAGATAGATTATATATGTACACATAAATAATTATATATGTACATATATATATATATGTATAGTAAACATATATATGCAATTGTGTGTGTGCATTACACGTATATATATATATATATAAATATATATATTATATATAAATATATATATGTATATATATATTATATATGTATATATATAATATCTATATATATAAATAAGTATATATATATTATATATAATGTATATATATATATGTATATATATATGTATATATATGTATGTATTTTTGTAGCATATGCTATACAGACTTGAAGACGACTAAAAGGCAAAGACTAGAAAATTGTTACTGGTTTTGTATATTATCTACATACATGCATACAAAACTACACGCATACACACAAACACACAGATATACACATACACACACTAAGACACAGACGCAAACACACTCTCACACACAGATTCACACTCTCACACATACACCCAGACATGCGCGCACGAACGCACACTTGAACACATTGTCATGTATTTCCCGGACATGAATTCCTGTTCCTAATAGAGCGTAAGAGCGTGTTGCTGTCTTCGGAGAACATAAAAATAAAATAAATTTTAAAATGAGTCGTAACACAGCTATACTGCTGACACACGGTTCATAATGCTCGAAACGGAAAACCGGAATATGTGCACATATATGTATACATAAATCCGTATATATATGTATGTATGTATATATGTATGAATGTATATTACATATTGTTTGGCTACAGCATGGCCACATGTGTCAACTTCCATTTGAGCTGAAGTGTTTGTCATTCTTTTAAACAAAACCTATGTCTCCGATAAAAAGTCGGCGGGGGGCAATTTAAAATGGAGAAGTGCTGTGGGCGAGATTATAGAAACTAAAGAGAGCAAACGCAAAACAACAAATAAAATGTAAAACAAAAAACACGACTGAGTAAAGAATGAAAGTAAATGAGTAAAAATTGACAGAGACGACGAAGAAGAATGAAGAGAGGGTAATGTCACAAACAAATGCAAGCGGAACACAGGCGTCTGAGAAGCTTGAGTAGAGAAAGCACCGTAAGGAGGTAAGTAAAAATGGTGCGGCGATTTCGACTTAGTTTCTACTTAGCTGCACATATATTCTTAGCACACATACTGCACTCACCTCCGACTTCACCTCCCACCTTTTACTTGACACTTGTGTAGTTATGTGTTTAGAGTATCCGTTATATATCTGTTTCTCCTCCTAACCTCTTGAACATCAATATAATTTACCTACCTTTGTATTTATTTATTTTGTCCTTATCTGTCAGCTTTATATAAACGAAGTCCATTGCCCCGGTTGTCTTCAGTGTAGACTACTTAAACATGGACGATCTGAAATGGACTCGTCGAAGAATTGTTTTCAAATGTATTGTATATTCATGCCAGAAATATACGCTCAAAAAAGGCGGCGAGCTGGCAGAAACGTTAGCACGCCGGGCGAAATGCGTAGCCGTATTTCGTCTTTGTTACGTTCCGAGTTCAAATTCCGCCGAGGTCGACTTTGCCTTTCATTCTTTCGGGGTCGATAAATTAAGTACCAATTACGAACTGGGGTCGATGGAATCGACTTAATCCGTTTGTCTGTCCTTGTTTGTCCTCTCTGTGTTTAGCCCCTTGTGGGTAGTAAAGAAATATATACGCTCAAAAGCGAGCAAGTAAAAAAAAGAAAGAAACGAACAATAGCAAAAATGAAACTTATCTGCCTGCCTTACAAAAGGAAGCCAGGAATGTGTTTTGCCCTCAAAGCATCGACCAGAAAACTGAAGGAAATGTCTGAACTTCGGGTATCGATCAGTTTCGCAGTTATTAAAAAAA
>NC_043009.1:59383053-59395469 GCF_006345805.1 Octopus sinensis
AGAATTAAATAATCGATGACAATTAATTATATAGATTTAAAATGATTTAAGTACATTGATAATCATTTTCTAATGAAATTTTGGTGGGTTTATTGTAAAATTGTATTATATTGTTTCTTACATATTGCGTTCTCGTCAGGCATTGCATACGAAACTAATGACGCTATACACACACACACATGTAGGCATATATGTGTATAGGTATATGTGTTCGTATGTGTGTGTGTCTCTCTGTGTCTGTGTGTGTGCGTGCGCGAGCGCGTATGTGTGCTTTCTTTTATTCTTTTACTTGTTTCAGTCATTTGATTGCGGCCATGCTGCAGCATCGCCTTTAGTCGAACGAATCGACACCAGGACTTATTCTTTGTAAGCCTTGCACTTATTCTATCGGTCGCTTTTGCCGAAACACTAAGATACGGGAACAAAAACAGACAAACATCGGTTTTAAAACTATGGTGGGGGGACAGACACAGACACTCAAATATACACAAACACACACCCACACACACAATCATATATATATATATATATATATATATACATATATACGACGGGCTTCTTTGTCCCGAGGCTGGAGTCGAAGACACTTGCCCAAGGTGTCACACAGTAGGACTGAACCCGGAACTAAGTAGTTGGTAAGCAAGCTACTTGCAACACAGCCACTCATGCGCCTATATACATATATATATATGTATATATGTGAATATATATATGTGTGTGTATATATATATATATAGACGGAGAGGGAGAGGGGGGAGAGAGAGAGGAGTGAGAGAGACACTACAGAAATTTCGACTTAATATTAATTAGAGAAATAAGTTTTTAATGATATTTTCAGTGAGTAAACTATTCTATTGACTTAAAGTTGCATATTTTCACATGAAAACATCGAACGCGAAACTTAAAAAGCTATTTCTTCCCCTCTTCGTCTCACTCTCTCTTTGGTAATCTCACACACATGTGCACACTTGCATTAAAACTATGTACGTTTATGTATATATATATATATATTATATATATATATACATACATAAACATATATATATATCTACATATATATATATATATATATATATATATACATATGTATATATATATATGCATATATTTATAATTTATTATATATATACATAAACATATATATACGTATATTTATATAGATATATACATACACTTATATACGTATATTGACATATATATACATACATATATAATTATATATATATATATACATACAGAGACATATATATGTATATCTTATACATGTGTGTGTGTGCGTACGAGTGTGTGTGTGTGTTTGATGACAATAATATATTGATTTAAGATGAATTACGTAATACATACAAAAAAATTTTAATGAAATCTTTTGTAAGTTCTACTGTAATATTATTTCTGGGAAATTTATTTTAATTTGCAAATGTTACATAAAAAAAAACAAAGAAATTATCTCTGTATTTGACGACAATAAAAATGTTGATTTAATACTTTGACTACTATACCTCTAATTAAATATACTGTCTACGTGTTATTAATTTTCAAAATAATGAATAATTTGCTAAAAATTAGTAACAGAACTCATTTATTATAAGCTAGTGTTTGGTCGTGACTTCATTAAACTGTTCTTGCGTAATGTCATGAAATAATGCTTCAAATACGAACACTATCCAAACAGATTTGTTTAAGGGGACGAGCGGCAAATCCTGGGGCCTTATGACGAAATTGCTAATATAGACATAGTTGTGGCGATGTTATGCGAAGCCCTAAGGCGGTGAGCTGGTAGAAACATTAACACACCGTGCGAAACGCTTGGCGTTATTTCGTCTGTCTTTACGTTCTGAGTTCAAATTCCGCCGAGGTAGACTTTGCCTTTCATCCTATCGGGGTCGATCAAATAAGTACCAGTTACGCACTTTGTTTTTTACTTCCCATAAAATACGTGATTTTGACAGGTGACACATCATGCTTGTATTTGAAGACAATTTGAAGCAGCACTTACTAAGATTTTCACTAAAAAAATATGCAATAACTTTTGTGCTAATACACGCGTACATGCTTATGCATGTATATATATATATGTTTGTCCTTGTATGTCCCCTCTGTGTTTGGCCCCTTCTGGGTAGTAAAGAAATAGGTATTTCGTCTGTCTTCATGCTCTGAGTTTAAATTCCGCCGAGGTCGGCTTTGCCTTTCATCTCTTCAGGGTAGAGAAATTAAGTACAAATTACGCATTGGGGTCGATCTAATTGACTGGCGCCCCTCTCCCAAAATTTCGAGCCGTGTGCCTAGAGTAGAAAAGAATATTATGAAATAATGCTTCAAATACGAACTCTGCCAAACAGATTTGTTTAAAGGAACGAGCGGCGAATCCGGGAGCCTTATAACGAAATTGTTCATATAGGCACAGACGTGGCGATGTTATACGAAGCCTAAGGCGGTGAGCTGGCAGAAAGGTTAGCATGCCGGTATTTCGTCTGTATTTGCGTTCTGAGTTCAAATTCCGCTATGGTCGACTGTGCCATTCATCCTTTCGGGGTCGATAACTTATATATATACGTATATACTTATATATATATATATACATTTCTATGTACATATATATATATATATATACGTATATATACACATATATTTTCTCTCCCTGTTTGTTTCTCTATTCCTTTCTGTCGAAGAGCATAGGTTCGAAACGTAAAAGACTTTCTCTCTTCCCGAGCGTTAAACTAATACATCTGTTTGCTGTTTACACTCCCGTCTTCGTCTTTTGTTTTTAGTCAATGTCTCGATAAATTACGTGCCAGTTGCGTACTGGGGTCGATCCAATCGACTGGCCCCCTCCCCCAAAATTTTGGGCCTTGTGCCTAGAGTAGAAAACGATGTTATATGAAGCTTGCTTCCCTGCCACATGCTTCCGGGTTCAGTCTTACTGCGAGGCACCTTGGGCAAGCGTCGTCTGCTATTGCCTTAGCCTCGGGCCTACCAAAGACTTGTGAGTAGATTTGGTAGGGGAAAACTGAAAGAAGCCCACCACAAATATGTCTGCGTGTGTGTAAATACACACGCACGCACAAACACACATACACACACACTCACAACAGGCATCCCCAGAGTTTCCTTATGCTAAATTTATTCGCAGGACCTTGTTTAGCCGGAAGTATATCAGAGGCCACTTACCAACGATTGCACGCGGTGGCACTGATGTTTTCATATGTTTGATGACGGTTGCTTCTAACAGGATCCTAAGGAGGAAGTTCCATGACTCTCCCACGGATAGTGCACGAAGAAAATGGCATAGACGGATGGAGGGAATATTTTAAAAGCATATTAAATACACGGAAGGACTAGAATAGTCGAAGATATTGCGCATTCCTTAAGCAGAGGGGCTGATTAGTTTGGTAGATCGGTGATACAGAGGGCGCTGCAGTAGCTTGGAAGAGAGAATGGCAAAAAAAAACATTTTTTTCTGTGTTACTAAGTGAACTTTTAGTAATCAGTAGAAGTATTGTTTTGATGACGTTAAAGAAGATGTGTACATCTATGTGTGTATTACAATGATGAAGCTATACATATATAAATATATATAGTCAGCTAGATACATGGATAGAAATATAGATGGAAAGACAGAGAGAGAATGAGAAACAAAGAGTGTGTAGAGTGTTTACATACACACTCACACACACACATATAGATATATACGTATACATATATATATATATATAACATATATCTACATATATATGTGTGTGTGTGTATATATATGTGTGTAAATGTATGTGTGTGTGTGTATATATATGTGTGTAAATGTATGTGTGTGTGAATGTATATATATGTATATATAGGTGAGAAGGTTGATGTGTATATATATATATATATATATAAAGAGAGAGAGAGAGAGAGAGAGAGGGAGACAAAAGGAGATAGATAGATAAAGAGAGACCGACAAACAGACAGACAGACAGACAGACAGATAGACAGACAGACAGACAGATAGATAGATAGATAGATAGATAGATAGATAGATAGATAGATAGATAGATAGATAGATGGATAGATAGATAGATGGATAGATAGATAGATAGATAGATATAGATAGATAGATAGATAGATAGATAGATAGATAGATATATTTACATACGTATATAATTACATACATATGTGTGCGTGTGTGTGTGTATACGTATGTGTTAGTGTGTATGTGTGCGTACGGATGTTTCGTACTCACACACGCAAACACACACACAAACGCATTTACAAAGGAAACATATAATCAAATTGTTATGAAAATTTCTTAATCTTCTTGTTTCCAGAAACTCCTCCTTAATAATGAAAGAAAGGAAATTGCTTAACGTCGGCGGAGAAGACCGAGGAGAGATCACAACATTAAACACGGCTCAATAATACAAAAAGGCGATAATTTAAAACGAAAGCATCGCTGGTGTATAAGACGAGGCTTCGCAAATGAGTTATAAATATATAATAACACATTAGTTGGCATTTACCTCGTCGAACAGACTTTTGAGATATAAATGAAGCTTAGCAATATAGCTTCAAAAAGTTTTTGATTTCATCGGAATACAATGGCGGCGTTGCGTTACTGAAGATGATGATTGCAGAGGAGGCAAGATGGGGGAACAAGGAGTAATTAGCAGTGTTGCTAGGTTGTGGGAAAAGACTGATAGGCGCAGCAGTAGTGGTTATCGTGGGAACTTGTAGGACTGTGATGCATCGATTGAACGAGCGATGGTGTGAGAGAATGAGAAAGATGGACATACAGAGAGAGAGAGGGGGAGAAAGAGGGAGAGAGAGAAAGAGGGAGAGGGAGAGAGAAAGGGGGAGAGAGATTAAAGAACAAGAGAGAGAGAAAGAGAGAAAGAGGAAGAGAGAGAGAGAAAGATGGAGAGAAAGAGTTGAGAGAGAGAAAGAGGAAGAGAGGGAGAGAAAGAGGAAGACAGAGACAGAAAGAGGAAGAGAGAGAGAGAAAGAGAGTGAGAGGGAGAGAGAAAGTGTGGTAAGGAAGGGCAAGAGAATATTTTTTATGTAGGCACAGATATGGCTGTGATTAAGATGCACACTTTGCAACCACGTGCTCTCGGGTTCAGTCCCACTGGATGAGACCCTGCGCATGTGGGTTCTACTATAGCCATGGACCGGTTAATGTCTTGTCAATGAATTTGGCCGACGGATATTGTGTGGAGAACCATCGTATACTCAAACACACACACACACATATGCATTAACACTCCCCCGCACTTGACCTGCCCATACCCGTCTCCCTTTCCCCTTTATCCACCATTTCTTCATCCTACCCTTTCAACGTACCATTTTGCGTGCTGTCAACCAACTCCAATCTTACCCATCCATCTCCCAAATCTTTATCAAACCAACCCTCCTTTCCTTCAAACACGCCCTTAATCTATTTCTGGTCTGTAGCTTCTTCAGCCGCTTGGCACTTAAAATGGCTCCTTCCGTTGCTCTCGCCCAAACAGTTGCACCTGCCCTTTTCTCTCCAACACCAATGTTCTCACTACCACTACGATATCAACCACTCGTTCAGCTGCCTCTCCAGCAAAATAATCTACAGCATTTATTTTTACACACACTACACACCTTCCACATCCCACTGCTCTCCACTGCACCAGGTCCACTCCAGGACGCTCGGATGGTCAAGCCTGTAGCAATCCGCTAGTTGAAAGCGCTTAAGCAGATCTATGAGACGTGGTACCTTGTGCAAGTGTCTTCTACTATAACCTCGGGCTGACCAAAGCCTTGTGAGTGGATTTGGTAGACGGAAACTGAAAGAAGCCCGTTGTATATATATGTATATATATAGATATATATATATATATATATATATATATATATATATATGTAATCGTGTGCATATGTTTGTGTGTTTGTGTTTGTCCTCCTAGCATCGCTTCACAAACGTTGCTGGTGTGTTTACGTTTCCGTAACTTAGCGGTTCGGCAAAAGAGACCGATAGAATAAGTGCTAGGCTTGCAAAGAATAAGTCCTGGGGTCGATTTGCTCGACTAAAAGGCGGTGCTCCAGCATGGCCACAGTCACATGACTGAAACAAGTAAAAGAGTAAAAGGGTAAAATACCTAGCAGCGTGACTTGAAACCGAAATCTCGTGGTTGCAAAAACAATTGTTAACCACACAATCTGCGTCATTCTACAATAAACGCAACCTGCTTCACATTCTGCAATAATTCCAACGAAACATTTTCCCATCAAAGTAACACATAGTTAGTGGGTGAAAATGGTCGGCAGCATTTTCTTTTGATGAGTCTTTTAACACCAAAATAATTCTTCAAAGTATCATCCATGCAAGCAACACAACCTCATTTGTTATTATTGTATTCCGTTCCACGGATATTTTCTCAGGTAACTATTTGAATTTCCTTAACCAATAACCTTGAACGACATTAGATTCTAGGGTTTTCCAATCGGAATCTTACTACTCTGCTTATTTACAAACATCTTTCTAACGTATATTTTCTTATTTATTGATTTTCATTTCATCTCTAAGTGATTTAAACCATTCTTTTCTTTGATCTAACTTTCTCTCCAGAACCTTATTTTTACTTTCTGCATCTAATAAGATCGGTTTTTGACTTACATTTCCATCTTCTTCTGATCCATAGTGAGTAAATAGTTTCGTTTATATTGGTTTATTATTCTATGTTCGTATATACCTTGATCTTAAGATGCTTTGGCCAACTCTATTACAACTCCTGGTGGACTGGCAGAATGGTTTAAGCATCAGACAAAATACCTTCAGGCATTTCTTTCGCTTATTTATATTCTGAGTTGAAATCCAATCGAGGTCATCTTTGCCTTTTATCTTTTCTGGAGCAATAAAATAAAGTACCATTGACGTACCATTCAAGTATTATGTTGATGGTAACGACTAACTCCTCCGATTAAAACTGCCGGCCTTGTACGTAAATCAGAAACTTTGTGAGAAAAATGTTACAAATAAAAACCAGGACCCATATTTACACAGGGAAGACAAATGCGTATTCTTTTAGGAATATGCTGATATTGAGAGTATCGTTCTATGCCTTGACCCGAGCATAGAACGGGGTTCACCCTTTTGAACTGGAAAGTGAATAGAATTCCTGGTGTGCGTCTTGTTGTGGCTACCCACTCCTAAAAAAATGGGAAATAGGCCTTGGACCTCTCTTTAACTCCCACTATTTCACACTCGTTTATTTCCCGTCCTCTTTGTCTCTGATTTTTTTCTAATCCTTCAATCCCGCTGCTCTCTACCCATCTCTCCTCCCTCCACGTGACCCGTGTCCAGCCAGCCATGATCTTTCTTTCTTGGCCTGACTGCCGAGCGCCAACACCTCTTATGTCCATCTCCTATGTTCCTGCCTTTAGGCTTTTACTTCATACATACCTGCTCAATTTGATTCGCTCTCAGTCGAAAGACGCCTGTTGATATTTCTTATTGCTTGTATTCGTAATTGTGTACCATGTTCTCCGTTTTTTTGTTTATATTTTTGTCTTTGTTGCCGTACACATTCGCTAGCTTTCTGACAAAGGGGTCTAATGCTCTTAGTTTAGACTTTTTTTGGGGAGGGTGGGGACAACTACATTGAACCATCTCAAGTGTAACTGCCCGAAATGGTCGTGACTTCTGGGACTTGACTGAGGAAAGAAAGCCACGAATGACCCTTGTTTTTTGCCTGTCCTTCTAATTGCTGTTTCTCTAGTCCGCCTTTGTATCGTCTATCTGTCCGAAAGTTTTAAGGTACTCTATTGCGTGTTTGCTCCATTTACACACACGCACACACATACACACACACACACACACACACAACACACGCACACACAACACACACACACATATATATATATATATATATACTAGATAATCTATATATATCATACGAGAATCTATCCCTTCTGGCATTGGGAAGACGAAAGATAAAATAACTGTGCCTTGGAAAAACTACAGAAGACTTTGCTTGTGCAAAACACGGAGTAATTTGAAGTAGCACTCGCAGATAAACGAAGTGCGATAGTGCTTATTTCAACACGAGTTGAAAGTACAACCCTTGCTTGAACGAGACCCAGCTGCAGATAAAAGGATTCGACAATATTTCCAGAGGAGAAACACGAGGATTACAATCAAGAACATAGATAACATTATATATTCCTGTTCGTATTGACTTACGTGGCACAACATGGGCTGAGAGTCAGTGTGGACATAATTTTTGGCTGTATGGGGTCAAATGGAGTTACCACGGGTATACAGGTCCTCATTACTAATGAAGACCAGAAAACAATCTCAGAATAAAGATTTAAAGTAGATATCAGGAGAAGAGTCTTCTTTTTAGGACGCACTTCATCTGGTCATCTAAAAGGACCGTTTGGACCGGAACACTGAGTGTATTATTTAGCTGGACTTCACTTTTTTTCCATCTTCAAATGTGACGAATGTTTTGAATCGGAGCTGCTAGCTCTGGTAAAAGTCACTAGGTGTGCTAGGATTATTATTGGAGTTGACATTGCTGACACAGTTGATATCATGACACCGTGTGCATGGCAGTGATTCTCATCAAATACCGGGACCCATTTTTTAGCACATCGTCCTCTCTTTAGAAATGAAACGACACAATTTAGTTTGCATATACTCTTTTACTTGTTTCAGTCATTTGACTGTGGCCATGCTGGAGCACTGTCTTTAGTCGAGCAAATCGACCCCAGGACTTATTCTTTGTAAGCCCAGTACTTATTCTATCGGTCTCTTTTGCCGAACCGCTAAGTTACTTTGACGTAAACACACCAGCATCGGTTGTCAAGCGATGTTGGGAGAACAAACACAGACACACAAATATATACACACACATACATATATATATATATATATATATATACGACAGTTTCTTTCAGTTTCCGTCTACCAGATCCACTCACAAGGCTTTGATCGGCCCGAGGCTATAGTAGAAGACACTTGCCCAAGATGCCACGTAGTGTAACTGAACCCGGAACCATGTGGTTGGTAAGCAAGATACTTACCACACTGCCACTCCTGCGCATATATATAACAATTCTTTTCTTCAACAAATTATTGGACAAGTTTATAAAGATTTAAACCATCTTAATATCTGTTCCAGGACTAGACGGCGAGCTGGCAGAATCATTAGCACGCTTTGCCTTTCATCCTTTCGCAATCGATAAAATATGTAAAATAAGTCGAGGTAATTGACTTACACCGTCACCCAGAGTTGCTGGCCTTGTGCTAAAATTTGAAATCAAAACCAATTCCACGACTATTTCCCTGTTTGGTTGCCTGTACAGGATAAAGTGAAGGAGAGAGTGAAAGAAACAGATTACAGAACTTGACTGATATTTTATCGATTGCAGAAAGGATTTAAAGCAAAGCTGACGCCGTGGGTATTTGAACTCTGAACACAAAGAATCCAAAAAAAAAAAATAATAATAATAATAATAATAATAATAATAATAACAACAACAACAACAATAATAATAATAATAATAACAACAACAACAACAACAATAATAATAATAATAATAATAACAACAACAACAACAATAATAATAATAACAACAACAACAACAATAATATAATAATAATAATAATAATAATAACTAATGCAAGTCACAGTTATCTGACACACTAACGTTTGTCAATCGAAAGCATATTTTTTTTATATGCGTATATTATGGTAATTTCATGCATAATCTTGGTTTATCTATCACTGTTACAATTGTTTCTATAGATACAATTATATATTAATAAGGAGATTGTATTCTAGAGAGAATAATTATTTTCTTTCTAGCATTGCAAAACGAAACAAAAAAAAATGTACCAACTAAATGAAAAAAGAAGAAAAACAAGAAAGAAAGAAAGAAACCATGTTCTGTGATGTATTCAGATGCGGTGTATATAATCAAAAACTACTTTGATAATTTTATTTTTATTTTGTATTGTATGTATTACATAGAATCACCAGTCTTTATCCTTTACATATTGTTTCCACACTTACATATAGCAACTATTACAAACGGTCATCACTACGCATGGGTAGTATTATATACAATCACCACTACATAGTGTCTCGATTACATCGAAGCGCTACTACATACAGTCACCATCACATGCAGTATTAATTACAACTGTATAGAGTCACAATTTCATACAAGCACTATCGCATACAGTCACCATTATGTAGAAACTGCAACACACAAGGACGTCTATATACAGCCACCACGAAATACAGTCACCATTAAATAATAGACACACCATCGTATACAATCACACTAATGACTGACTATTAAAAGAACTATTGCATAGTCGCCACTCTATGCAAGTACTATCATATACATTCAGTATGACAAACACTGCCACCACCGTATGCAGGTTCTGCCTTATATATACACTATGGTGTATGCAGACACCACAATAAATAGGTACCATCGCATACAATTACGGTCATTACTATATACTAGAAATATTGGTTTCAAATTTTGGAACAAGGCCAGTAATTTTGGAAGATAGGGCAAGTCGATTGCATCGACGCCAGTGCATAACTGGTACTTATTTAATCGACACCGAACGGATGAAAGGCAAAGTCGACCTCGGTAGAATTTGAACTCAGAACGTTAAAACCGACGAAATACCTATTTCTTTGCTACCCACAAGGGGCTAAACTCAGAGCGGACAAACAAGGCCAGACAAACGGATTAAGTCGATTATATCGAAACCAGTGTGTAACTGGTACTTATTTAATCGACCCTGAAGGGATGAAAGGCAAAGTCGACCTCGGAAGAATTTGAACTCAGAACGTAAAGCCGGTACGCAGCGTGTTTCCAGAAAAGAAAGAAACATAAAATGCTTATGTAATATTCCATTATATGTTTACAAAATAAATATAAGATAAAAAAAAATGTCAACTTTTATTATATTCATTATATATATTGCATCCGGTATAAATTAATATTACTAAGAAATATTACGGTCCTGACACATCAGAAAAAAACTGTCGGTACGATACATCTAATAGTTTGAGAAACACTACTATACACCATATAAAGCACAGTCACATACAGTCACCTTTGCTTTATATCCACCGATGTATGCAAGCCCTATCATATACAGTTCCCATTAAATATAGGCACTATCGCATACAGTCAACATTGCATACAACCAATACTCTTCACAGGCACCATTGCATACAGTCACGATTACACATAACCTGCTATATACATTTACCATTATATGCACCATTAAGAACTATACACAGATATTCTCATTTTCGATCATCATTGTATATTGTCAGGACAATATACAAGCACAATCGCATGCATTCACTATTGCATACAAGTACAACACTAATTGATATACAGGCTCTGCAGAGAAGGAAAATACACGCGGACGGAAAAGGTCACTGAAGAGGTCACAGATGTGCGACGAAAGATTTTCGGATAATGGATTTTCGGATAATGGACATAAGATAAAATAAGAAGAGTAATAAACGAGTGAAGAACGAATATATAGTGAGTGTGTATATTTAGCAAAAAAAAAATGTCTATCCCGAAATATAACAATGCATTTAATACAACTTAGCATTATATAGGCGCAGGAGTGGTTGTGTGGTAAGTAGCCTGCTAACTAACCACATGGTTCCGGGTTCAGTCCCACTGCGTGGCATCTTGGGCAAGTGTCTTCTGCTATAGTCCCGGGCCGACCAATGCCTTGTGACGGAAACTGAAAGAAGCCTGTCGTATATATGTATATAGATATATGTGTGTGTGTGTTTGTCCCCCTAGCATTGCTTGACAACCGATGCTGGTGTGTTTACGTCCCCATCACTTAGCGGTTCGGCAAAAGAGACCGATAGAATAAGTACTGGGCTTACAAAGAATAAGTCCCGGGGTCGATTTGCTCGACTAAAGGCGGTGCTCCCGCATGGCCGCAGTCAAATGACTGAAACAAGTAAAAGAGTAAAAGAGTAATATGTTTTTATGATTGTCTGTCGCGGTGACGATGACCATCTAGTCATCGTGGAGCTGACTAGTCATCGTGGAGCTTGCACAGTGACTCAGTTTAAAGGGAGGCACAGCTGCGCACCGTCAACCTCACTTCTACGCCCGTGACCTTATTCAATCCAGTGGTAGGACCAGGCCAAGACGATTGGGGATAGAAGCCAATGTAGTTGATGAACAAGACGTCTTGCATTTCTCATCTTGCTTTCTGCACTCTATAATGCTTTCTCTCCGTTGAACCATGAAGGTTTCTTCCGCAGAATCCGACAGATCCTGTCTTCAAATGCACAAGGAGGCAAACTCTAAGTCAGGAAGACTTACATAACGTTTAGCTACCATCATCTGGTTTATCCCACCAGTTGAAGCAGTTTACCGGGACGTGGTCGCTGTTACATAAA
>NC_043009.1:59395569-59408069 GCF_006345805.1 Octopus sinensis
CTTCTCCTCCCACACCACCGTTTTCTTCTTCATCACCACCTCCTTCGTCATCTTTTCTCATTCTTTGCCACAACATTTTTCTTCTTTTCTTCTTCTTCCATACCGTTTTCTTGTTCTTTTCTTTTCATTCATCATCATCATCATTTTCTTCTTCTTCTTGAGAGAGAAGGCCAGAGGTGTGGTGGCATGAGACACAGGAAGTGGAAATATACGAATACGGACTGGAAAGGTGAACGAAGTGGAAAAAGTAGAATGTGGACGAAGAAATTAAATATTAATCGAGATGACGACGACGACGACGACGACGACGACGACGACGACGACGACGACGACGACGACGACGACGACGACGACGACGACGATGGCAACGATGACGGTGATGATGTTCATGATGATGATGATGATAATGATGATGATGGAGGAGTAGGAGGGGAGGAGACCGATGACAGCAAAGGGTGAGGAGGAGGCGGAGAGTACAAGAAGAAGAAGAAGAAGAAGAAGAAGAAGAAGAAGAAGAGGAAAATGATGAAAAAAATAAAAAGCAATGATTACAGAATATGGACAATGAATATCTGTCTATCTATTTCTCACTCTCTCTCTCTCTCTTTCTCACTCTCTTTCTCTGCCACTCTCTCGATACACACACACGCACGCACACACACACACACACACACATACACACACACATATATATGCCCATATAGATATATATATACATATATACATGTACATAAATATATAGTGTGTGTGTATCTAAACATAAAACTCACGAATAGGGCTGAATAAATAAATAAAATATTATATAATATATATATAATATATATATATATATATATTATATACATACATACACACACACACACATATAATACATGTACATATGTATATATGTGTGCATGTGTGGTGTGTGTAATACATGCTCAAAAATGTGTTATATGTATATATGCATATGTGCCTATATATATATATATATATATATATATATATAATCAGCGCTCTCATCATTGTCCACATAACGCATACCATATATACGTGTGCGTCTATGTGTGTGTATGTATGTGTGCGCGGATTATAGACGTGGACTCATGGATGCATGCGTATCAGGCATATGCGTGTATCTATATTAGTGGTTCTTTTGGATGCGGTAGTGGTGGTGGTGGTGGTGGTGGTGGTGGTGGTGGATATGGGATGATCGCCGTGTAAAGATAGTGACATTATTTGCGGGGACTAACTGTAAATGGTGAGATCGATGTTGGCGGCAGAGGTAGGGAGGCTGATTGCGCGATCGAGAGGTGTCGATGATGCGGATGGAGATGGTGGTTGCCGTGATGTTTGCAATGATGGAATGGAATGGAACGGAATGGTGGTGGTGGAGGTGGTGCTGATGGCAGTGGCAGTTGCGGCGGCGGCGGTGGTGGAGTTGGTGGTGCTGCTGCTGGTTGTAGTGGTGTTTGTGGTGGTGGCGGTGGTGGTAGTGGTGATGGTGGTAGTAGTAGTGGTGGTGGTGGTGGTAGTAGTGGTGGTAGTGGTGGTGGTGGTGGTGGTGCTGCTGCTGCTGCTGCTGCTGGTAGTAATGGTGTTTGTGGTGGTGGTGGTGATGGTGGTTGCGGTGGTGGTGGTGGTGGTGGTGGTGGTGGTGCTGTGGCGGTGGTGGTGCTGGTGCTGGTGGTATCGTTTTTTCTCACCGTCGTCGTAGTGGCGGGCAACAGCGATTGAAACGGCAAACGCCGATCGTATTGGTGACTTGGAACGGTGATGTCGGTGATCAATAATTCAAGGAGGAGGCAGGCAGGCAGGCAGGCAGGCAGCCAGTCGGGCGGCAGGGCGGGGCGGGGCGGGGCGGGGCGGGGCGGGTGGATGGGGAGTTGTGGCAGCGATGTCAGGAGTTAGAGGGTGGGGGTTGAGACGAAGGGTCGATTTAGGTTGATCTAGGTGCTTTAGGTCGTTATCTTATTTGCGGACGACGACGACGACGACGACGACGTTCTTATTATTATCGTTGTTGTCATTGCTGCTGTTGTTGTTGTCGTTGTTGTTGTTGTTGTTATTGTTGAGGGTTTTGTTGTTGTTTTAAAGCACTTCTATTGATAATTGTTGCAGCAACAGCGAGTGGCATTTGCGATGCATTTTGTTCGGCATATGTCAGTGTTAGTGTATTCTTCTACGAGTTGGCTGTGATAGTGTCAGAGGAAGAAGCAGCAGCAGCCGCAGTAGCAGAAGCAGTCAATGGTAGCGGTGGAAATAATGGTAGGGGAGGTGGGGTTATTTTTTTGTTGTTGTTTGTTTTTGTTTTTGTTTTGTTTTTCGGATTAAAAATTGAAGAAAATGCCACGATAGATCTGTGATTTGCAATTATGACTCAAGTATCATTCCACTTTCAACTGAAAAGACATTCGCCATTATTTTGCTTTCAAAATGGCAAATGGCGAACACGGCTTAAACAACAAAAGAGTAAAATAAAAAAAAATGACAAAAACAAGAAAAAAACAAAGACTACCATCTTTTTATTTTTATTTTTCTAACTTTCTTTTTTCTTTATATATATTTTTGTCTTTGTTCTTTTATTCAATTACTTTCTTCAGTATTTCTTCCGATTCTCTTCGTTTCGTTTTTCATTCAATTTTCTTTCCATTATTCATTTGCTTGTTTATCTTTTATCTTTTCTTTTTCTTTCGTTAATTTTTTTCATTCATTTTGTATGTGCGTGCATATATGCGTGCGCGCGCGTGCGTGTGTGTGTGTGTGCGTAACGATGAATAACTGTGAGTGTGTGTATGCCTGCGTATGTATGTGGATGTGTGTGTGTGTTCGTTTATATTATTGCTGTTGTTTTCTAAAAATGCAAAATGTGATCAGAGAAGAAACGAAAAAATTGAAAGTAAAAAAACAACGAAAGAAACGCTTAAATAAATGAAGAGAGATACAGAGACACGCAAAGAAAGAAACGGGGAGAGAGACAGAGAGAGGGAAAGAGAGAGAGACGTACACGAAAGAGAAGCTACACCAAAGGAAGATAGAGAGAAGAAACCAGGAATATATACATACATACACACACATATACACATATATTTGTATATATATATGTGTGTGTGTATATATGTATATATATATACACACAAATATATACAAACACAAACACACATATATGTAAATATATATATATATATAAATATATACATACATATATAAATAAATATATACACAAATATATATATATACATATATATATATACATACATATATACATATATACATATATATATACATAAATATATGAATATATATATATACACACACGTTTACACAAATGTATATATAAACATATGCACATGTATGTATATATACATACATATATATATATATGTGGTTGTGTGTGTATAATTTATATATATATATATATATATATATATATATAATATATATATATATAGTATGTATATATATATATGTATGTAGTATCTTTATGTATATGCATATGTAAATGTGTATGTGTATATATATATATATATATATGTGTGTGTGTGTGTGTGTGTATGTATATATATATATATATATATATATATATAACTTTATATACACACATATACACATGTGTATATGTATACATGGAATAAATGAGTGAGTGAAAGAGAGACCAAGAGAGAGAGAGAGAGAGAGTACGTACAAATGTATAAACGATGTGTAAGGAAGAGGGTGTTTGTGTAAAAATGTTGTTGTGCGTATATCTGACAGAATAGAGAACACGAGCTGAGGGAGAAACAAAATCAACATGGCTATTAACAGTTAATTGTTGCAATATTTCACACAATTTTGTTATATTCAATGTCTTCCAACATGCAATTTCGAGATTATTATGTAACAACATTTTAGCGGCTCTATTTAACTTTTTCCATGAAATTTTCTTTCCCCGACAATGTTTCATCAATGCATATTTTCATGTATTAGCTTTTATTATTATTATTATTATTATTATTATTATTATTATTATTATTATTATTATTATTATTATCATTATTATTATTATTTTAAATTTTATTATCATTTTTATTTTTATTATTTTAATAGCATCATCATCATTATCCTTATTATTACTATTATTGTTGTTGATGTTGTCATTACTATAAATGCCGCTATTGCTACTACTATTATTACAATTATACTATTACGATTACTATTTGTTGATTATTATTATTATTATTATTATTATTATTATTATTATTATTATTATTATTATATTATTATTATTATTATCATCATTACTATTACCATTATTATTTCTACTACTACTAATACTCATATTTCTTCATCGTTACTACAGTTGTGTCGAATGGCCGTGGTTATTGTTATCATTACCAACCTGTTTTCAAGTAATGCCCTTGTCATGCAAGCGTCTTGTATTTCACCACCTGGTGCACGCACCTCCATGTTCCTGATTTGTGTGCAGCATTGACTCTTGCAGCGTAGTATTGTGTATTGTATCTTTTTGTGCTCTGTATCCAATTTGCTGTGTTGTAGGCTTCGCTTTTATTGCATTTGCCGTTACGTTAAAGTTTCGTCTATTTGCCGGGTAGAATATGCGCAATCTTAGTTGTATCGTTATTTATGTTGGATAGGCGTAAAAGTGGATGTGTGGTAAGTAGCTTGCTTACCAGCCACATAGTTCCAGGTTCAGTCCCATTGCGTGACATCTTGGGCAAGTGTCTTCTACTATAGCCTCGGGCCGACCAAAGACTTGTGAGTGGATTTGGTAGACGGAAACTGAAAAAATCCCGTCGTATATATATATATATATATATGTATATATATATATATATATATATTATATATATATATATATATATATATATATATAATATATGTGTGTATATGTATATATATATGTATATATATATATGTATGTATGTATGTATGTATGTATGTATGTGTGTGTGTGTACGTGTCTGTGTCTGTCCCCTCAACATCGCTTGACAACTGATGCTGGTGTGTTTACGTCCCCGTCACTTAGCGGTTCGGCAAAAGAGACCGATAGAATAAATACTAAGCTTACAAAGAATAAGTTCTGGGGTCGATTTGCTCGACTAAAGGCTGTGCTCCAGCATGGTCACAGTCACATGACTGAAACAAGTAAAAGAATAAAAAGTAAAGAGAGAGTGATTGTGTTTCGTAGTTCTAATACTCTGTAAGATATCGCCGGGAACTTTCTGAATGAGCCAATGTGTAGTTGAACACATCCCGGCACTCCGTCGGTTGCGACGACGAGGGTTCCTGTTGATCCGATCAACGGACTAGCCTGCTCGGTAAATTAACGTGCAAGTGGCTGAGCACACCACAGACACGCACACACTTAACGGAAATTCAATGTAATACAGAATGTGACATGGCTGGCCTCTTCAAACACAGGCACATCTCATTTTTTTTCCGGATGAGGGATTCAACACGCCGTCAGGTATCTCAAAGACACATTGATCAAGGACACAACAGGTCACAAAGTACCTAACTCTCGAGCTTACGGTGTTGAGACGAATACCTATTTCTTTATTACCCACAAGGGGCTAAACACAGAGGGGACAAACAAGGACAGACATAGGTATTAAGTCGATTACATCGACCCCAGTGCGTAACTGGTACTTAATTTATCGACCCTGAAAGGATGAAAGGCAACGTCGACCTCGGCGGAATTTGAACTCAGAACCTAGCGGCAGACGAAATACCATTTATATTTCGCCCGGCGCGCTAACGATTCTGCCATTTCGCCGCCTTTTGAGACGAATACCCAAACGACTTAGCCATGGGCCTTCACTTGGGCACACCACAGTACAGGGTGTCCACAAAGTCTAGGTACATAGGATTAACACATACTTTAAGAAATTATTATTTCTTATATTTAATTCTTTATGTTATGATTTTATTTACCCCATGTACCCAGACTTTGTGGACACCCTGTAGATTACGCTGGATCGAGATACAAGTTACATTAGCCGATTAGCCAGAATCTCTGAGCTGAATGATAGGCCCTCGGACATATCAATACGTAGAGCATAACCGGGTCCCGAGACCCATGACTCTCCGGGAAATTGCCCTGTGTCCATATGTGTTGACACATCTCTGTTGATAGGTGTAAAATAAACCATCTCAATTTCACAGACAAAGCTTCATGAATAACAACTTCGAAGGATTTACGAACAAAAAATACAAGACATGTAGACACGCAACCGGATATTTGGGGCTGGGCAGGCATTCATACATATATGTATACACACACACACACACACACACACACACACACACACACCACACACACACACACACCATATATATATATATAAAAATCAATCTTATACACGCAGGTATAATTATATATATTTATATAGATAGATATAGATATGCATACTATACAAACACATATATACATGCATTCATATACACACATATTTATTTGAACATATATGTACATTCATACATATATATTATATATTATATGTATATATATGTATGTATATATATATATATATATAATATATATATAATATATATATATATATATTTATATATATATACATACATACATACATATTGCATATTCACATACACCACATATACATATGTACATAAACACACACGTACAGAGAGAAAGAGACAGATATATATATATATATATATATATATATATATATATATATATTTGTATAAATGTAGGTGTGTATGTATGTATAGATAGATAAATAGATAGATAGATAGATAGATAGATAGATAGATAGATAAATAGATAGATAGATAGATAGATAGATAGATAGATAGATATAGATAGATAGATAGATAGATAGATAGATAGATAGATAGATAGATAGATAGATTTAGATTTTAGTATATTAGCGTGTGCAACCCTGTTTCTACAAATTCGTATGTGTCTGTTTCATTGGCTGTATTTGTATGTGTGTGTGTTTGTGCGCGTGCACGTATATGCATGACCTGTGTTTTTGTAGGTCCTTATCTGTGTCTGTGTGTGCACTCGCGTACGTGCGCGCGTGTGACCGTGTGTGTGTCCGTGTGTTTGCGTACGTGTGTGCGCGTGTGTATTGTTTATCAATTGAGCAATCTATATTCTTGGCCTTCTCGCTGATTACCACTTAAGTCTCCGTTGCTGCAAGAGATCAGTGAACGTTGTACTGGATGATATAATCTAAGTAAGTACGTTAACACGCTTAGAGAGTTCTTCGGTTTGATGTCAATTCGACGAAGTAATTAGATGTTCTCCAGCTCTTTGGATTGAAATCCTATATCTACATACACTTACAAACTGCGTATATGCATTTATCCGTGTATGGGCGTGTGTACGTATCAGTGTGCGTGCGATACACACATACACACATACACACACATATATTTATGAATAGATGTATGTTTATATGTATATATGTATATATGCATGTATATAGATATATGAATATATATACATTATGTATATTTATATATAGAGTGATAGATAGATATAGATATCGATATACATGTATATACACACAAACATAATTACGAATATAGATATATATATATATATATATATATGTACATATTTATATATGTCTATGTGCATGTATATAGATACATGAATATATATATATATATATATAATATATGTGTGCATATATATAAACATACAAATATACATATATATATATATATACTTACATACATATATATATATATACATAATATATATATATTATATAATATATATATATATATATATATATATATATATATATTACACACATACATGCATACACATGTTCATATATATTTATATATGTATACATATGTATCTGTGTGTGTGTGACTGCGTATGCGTCTGTGTATGCATGTATGTTTGTGCGTGCAGGTGTGTGTGTATGCGTGTGTGTGTGTGTGTTTGTGTGTGTTTGTGTGTGTTTGTGTGAAGAAGGAATATTTCTCTTTGCAATTCGCGTTTGACACTGTAATGCTACTCATAAAAAACAGGTAAGTTCACGACTTTCCGATCGCAGTGGCGTGAAACTTTAGTGACCGGGAAAAAAGACTTTAGTCCTTACGTAAACCGTATAGAAATACCTATACATAGAAAGATATGTATGTAGAAATAAGTATATGTGCCTCTGTGTGTGTTTATGTGTGTGCGTAATAGACTAAATGCATAAACATGCAGGAAAGAACTGGTATTTTGTCAAATTATGACTTTAATATATTGGAACATTTACAAAATTTGAAGGTAGAAAAGACTATTCCAGGAGTTCAGAACATAAGAAGTCTGTAAAAGATTGGTTGTGGCAATCTCTTTCATGTTCGTCTGGTGATGGATTGTATCTCCTCTAAAATCCTACCCATTTACTGCTTGCAGGGAATTGCACCATCTGTACATCTATTCTCGAAACAGCTGTAAAGTCATAGGAGCATAGCTTCCTTCTTCTCATCCAGTTTTGGGTTCTAACTACGATGGCCAGCTTTACCTGTTTTTCTTATGTCAATAATATGGACTTGCTTTATATTTGTTCCAGTAGAATGCCAGAATATATCGCAACCATCATGAAAATAACTCTGATCTTTTATGGACCTCTTGTGAGCTAAACTCTCGTGGCATCCATTTCTACCCTCAAGTTATATTGATGTTTAAATATGTCATAATCTGATTCGATATCAGTTGTTTGCTTGTTTATATCATTATTCAAATGTATGTATACAAGTGCGATTGAAACATTGCATGTAGCCTATCTTTATCCCTGCATTTTTGGTTGCGGTTCAAAAGGTAGCGAGTCAATCGGAACTCTAAGTGTATGTACCTATTGTCCTGTATCAACAGACGTAAATTATCTGAATTTTATGTGTGTGTGTGAGAGAGAGAGAGAGAGAGAGCGATAGATAGATAGATAGATAGATAGATAGATAGATAGATAGATAGATAGATAGATAGATAGATAGATAGATAGATAGATAGATAGATAGATAGATAGAGAGGGACCATATATACATATGTATTTGAACAGAGAACGTAGAAACGGTCGAAATGCCGCTAAGCATCTTGACCAGTGAGCTAACGATACTCCCAGCTTGCTGCCTTTCATAGCAAAAACAATACCGACGACGACAACGACGACGATGGTGAAGAAAGCGACGACGACAACAACGATGACGATGATGATGATGATGATGATGATGGTCGTGATGGTGATGATGGTGGTGATGATGGTGGTGATGATGGTGATGGTGATGGTGGTGGTGTTGATGGTGGTGGTGATGGTGGTGGTGATGATGGTGGTGATGATTGTGGTGATGATGGTGGTGATGGTGGTGGTGATGGTGATGGTCGTGGTGGTGATGGTGATGGTGATGTTGGTTGTGATGGTGATGGTGATGGTGATGGTGATGATGATGATGATGATGACGATGATGATGGTGATGGTATTGATGATGGTGATGGTGGTGGTGATGATTGTGGTGATGATGGTGGTGATGATGGTGGTGATGATGGTGATGGTGATGGGGGTGGTGATGGTGGTGGTGATGATGGTGGTGGTGATGATGGTGGGGATGATGGTGGTGGTGATGGTGGTGATGGTGGTGGTGATGCTGATGGTGGTGGTGGTGATGGTGGTGGTGATGTTGGTGGTGATGGTGGTGGTGATGATGATGATGATGATGATGATGATGATGATGATGATGATGATGATGACGATGATGATGGTGATGGTATTGATGATGGTGATGATGGTGGTGATGATGGTGGTGATGATGGTGATGGTGATGGGGGTGGTGATGGTGGTGGTGATGATGGTGGTGATGATGGTGATGGTGATGGGGGTGGTGATGATGGTGGGGATGATGGTGGTGATGATGGTGGTGATGGTGGTGGTGATGCTGATGGTGGTGGTGGTGATGGTGGTGGTGATGTTGGTGGTGATGGTGGTGGTGATGATGATGATGATGATGATGATGATGATGATGATGATGATGATGATGACGATGACGATGATGATGATGATGATGATGATGATGGTGGTGGTGATGATGGTGATGACGATGATGATGATGATGATGATGATGGTGTTGGTGATAGTGATGGTGATGATGTTGGTGATGATGATGATGATGATGATGATGATGATGATGATGATGGTGATAATGATGATGATGATGATGATGATGATGATGATGATGATGATGATGATGATGATGCTGACGACGACGACAATGATGATCTGGTGGTGATGATATTTTCTTTTATTTGACATACGGTAATTGATGACCGTGACATCATACGGACAGTTTGTGCAATGCGTGAAGGTTTGCGCAAAACATGAAAGAAAAGAAAGGGAAAAGATGGTGAAATGAGATTAAAATTCTCCTAAGTATGAGATGTTGTAGTTCTCCTGGTACAGGAGACCCTCCGGCTGGAGTCAATCATGGAGCCCCATAAATCCAGAATAATCCTGACCACCAAAAAGCACGATCCCTTTTCCCCGACTGCTATTTCCCAATTTATAGGTGAATGGTTAGAGTCGGTCCATTTACACTCACCATTTTTGTCTCTCAGAGTCACCCACCTTTGTACGAATTCACTGGAAGGGAGCCCTTCCCTATTCCACCTCACTTTCTTTTTTTCTCCAAGAGGGACTTTAAAAAAGTCGAAAGGAGCTTCACCGAAGAGGAAGTTGTCTCTCTTCAATTCCTTCAGCCTCGACCACTATACAACCTATTTTGCCAAAGCCACTAGACAGAGAAACACCGTCTGCCCTTCCCCGTTGGTGGTGAGGTGATCTTCACAATGGATTCTGCCGATAGTCTAGTCAGTTCGTCCTAATAGCAATAATCCCTTCAACTTTAAGCAGAAGGCCTGAAATTTTAAGGGATAGGGTCTAGTCGATTAGACTGACCCTAGAAACCGATTGATATTTATTTCATCAACCCCGAAAGGGTTAAATGTAACATCGAGCACGGAAAGAGCATTGTCGTATTCGCTTTCATGCTAATTCGATCTAAGAAATACATTAAGGGTTTTCTGAAGTATTCAACCACTTCAGTTAAACGAGGAGGTAGGTGAATAGAACGAACGTCTGAATTGTGGTTATCGGAAACAAGGTGGGGAAAGCTTTTTTCCCACACGACAAAAGTAGTAACCGCTGAAATATATACAGTTCGTGGTTACAGTTTTCCCACGCTCTGAGCATGCTTGGGCGTGTGTGTGCGTGTATGTACATGTGTGTGTGCATGTGCTTGCGTGTATCTGTGGGAATTTTTTCGCATTTTGGATGGATAGATAGATAGATAGATAGACAGATAGACAGATAGACAGACAGATAGATAGATAGATAGATAGATAGATAGATAGATAGATAGATAGATAGATAGATAGATAGATAGATAGATAGATAGATAGATAGACAGACAGATAGACAGATTCATTCATACATACATACATACATACATACATGAACACTAACATATACTCCTACATCTATTATATAAAATCCGTTCTGTCTGTGTGTGTGTGGGTGTCTTCTAGGATCTCGGGCATCCTCCATCCGATTGCGCTCAAATTTGATATGTAGATACCGACGTGTATAAGTAGATACCGACGTGTATAAGTCTTGAAAAAATTACAAAAATCGATTCCAGGTGAGAATGCAATCGATAAAGCATTCTTTGGAATAGAAAAAAAGTATATCTTTATTTCTTCTTTTGCTAGTGTCTTAAATCTAGATTAAATCAATGTTTCTCAAAGGGGAGGCCTAAGGAGAGGTCGGACAAGTTATTTAGAAAAAAATTGATTTAAATGTTTGACAACTCAGCGCCGTCCATTGGACGGGGGGCGTTTTGCTCGTATATATATATATATATATATATATAAAGAGATAATAGGAAGCCATATTCGCTTAATTTATAGGTTTACGTAATTACGCCACATCAAAGCCATAACAATAATGTACAAAAATTACTGGATACCAGTAATTTTGCCGAATCGCTCTAAGTTACGGGGATGTAAACACACCAACATCAGTTGTCAAGCTATGGTTGCGGGGACAAACACACACATACATAGTTATATACCCCTATATTTATACTCGCACAGGAGTGGCTGTGTGGTAAGTAGCTTGTTTACCAACCACATGGTTTGGGGTTCAGTCCCACTGCGTGGCACCTTGGGCAAGTGTCTTCTACTATAGCCTCGGGCCGACCAAAGCCTTGTGAGTGGATTTGGTAGACGGAAACTGAAAGAAGCTCGTCGTATATATGTATATATATATATACGTGTGTGTGTGTGTGTTTGTGTGTCTGTGTTTGTCCCCCTAGCATTGCTTGACAACCGATGCTGGTGTGTTTATGTCCCCGTTACTTAGCGGTTCGGCAAAACAGACCGATAGAATAAGTACTGGGCTTACAAAAGAATAAGTCCCGGGGGTCGAGTTGCTCGACTTAAGGCGGTGCTCCAGCATGGCCACAGTCAAATGACTGAAACAAGTAAAAGAGTAAAA
>NC_043009.1:59413069-59423069 GCF_006345805.1 Octopus sinensis
CTCCTCAGGGGTGTCAAACAGCAACCACACCGTTGCACATACTTGACACCCTTCGGGATGTATTTGATAGTTGGCAAATATTCTGCTAACTCTTTCTCAATTTCCCTCTTTTGAAAGAGGGCAATGGCGTCGAGCGACTTGGAGTACGTTCGCAGCACCACCGTCTTCTCTTCAAAGTCTTTCATCCTCTGTTTGGGCGGGACAATTTCCCACTCCAACGCAGCGTTATTTATCTTCTTTGCCATGTCTCTTTTTGAAAGAAAGTCCACAAAAAAAGGTTCAAAGAAACAAAAATACAGGAAAGAAGGAAGAAGACGAGAAACAGTTAAAAAAAACACAACAAATTCCTGGCCAAGTTGGTAATCCCCCCCGGCAAGGGCACAAAACAGTCACAAAGAATACACAATTTTCGAAGGGACATGCCCATCTCCTAAACACACTTCTCGCAGCTAAAACACAACCACAGGCAGACAAATGCTTGGAACTCAGTGGAGATTCCTTGTACGACAAAATTAAGTAAACACGAGCAACGAAGCCCCACTGAAGCCCCCCCCCCCGCCAAAAAAACCCAGATGTCTTACCTAGTAGTTGTGCTTCGATAATTCACGACGTTGGTATACAAAGATGTGACTCCAGCAGCGAAGAAGGACGCGTCCACTCAGTAGTGAGGGGAGCAAACTTCTTATGTATGTATATACAGACATCTGGGTGTACATACATGGAGTAAATACAACGAACAATAATGACTTTACATGAGAAACCTTTTCTATAAATAAGGTATTAGCGAAACACTTGAATGGAAAGAGAAAGTGACTTAACGTTTCGGACATTAGTACTTCAACAAATGTGAATAATGGATAGTGTGTGAAAGAGAAATAGTCAGTGAAAGAGAAATAGTTAGTAGAAGAAAAATGAAAACAGGAGAAACTTATAAACTAATGCTCTTCTATGGAGAGGAAGATAAGAAGCGAGGAAGAGACTACTACCTATATGCAAAAATTGGAGTTTCTCCGTATCTAGAAGAGAGTATGGGGGAGAAGGGCATGTACGAGTTACTGTGTGTTGCATGTGTGTCCATTTGCTGTGTAGGTGCAGAAATATGGAAGTGTAGAAGTATAGTAGCATAGGTTAGTGAGGGAGGAGGGTGTTTGTGCGTGTGTATGTGTGTGTTTGTAATCGTTAGGTGTTTTGGATATATGTATGTATATAAGGAGGTGAGAGTAGATGCGAGTACAAGGGGGAAATGTTAATGATGAAAAATGGGCTGTCAGGCGCGTCGCCGACGGTGTGATTGTTGTTTATGCCAGTGTATAACAATATTATGTAAGACTGCGACAACTTTTAACAAGGAAGTAGAGATTAAAATGAGAATAAAAATACAGAAAGCAAAAATTCTGAGAAGGGAGGGAATGCCGAAGAATTTGGGAAAATATCATTTGACGCTCGTAAAAATCTGAAGACTTTGATGGGGTATTGCAAAAAAAGCAGTAAGAAATTAGTAAAATCGATTGAGAAGAGACAACTGTGAAGAGAAGCTGGTGATGTCCATCGTGGAGAGATGGTCTTGTCGAACAGGTTTAAAGAACGAATGCATGTTTTTTTTGTTTGTTTTTTTCTTGGCGTTTTACTTAAGTGAAGATTACGGCGTGTAAGTTCAAATCATTTGAGCGTAACTAAGTGTTTTCTGTATCGAGATTCTCTCGATCTCATCTGTTGAGAACAAACACATACACAAACATAAACACATTCATATATATATATATACATACACACACATATATATATATGTGTGTGTGTGTGTATATATATATACACACACACACACACACACACACACATATGCATGGAAAGATAGACAGACAGAATCGCTCAGACAGACAGATTGATAGATAGGTAGGTAGGTAGATGGATAGACAGACAGACATATAGATAGATAGATAGATACATACATACATACATACATACATAATACATACATACATACATACATACATAAATACATACATACATACATACAGACAGACATACAGACATACATACATACATACATACATACATACATGCATAGATAGATAGATAGATAGATAGATAGATAGATAGATAAATAGATAGATAGATAGATAGATAGATAGATAGATAGATAGATAGATAGATAGATAGATAGATAGATAGATAGATAGATAAACAGACAGATAGACAGTTTTGTGAATGTCAATACGCAGACAAATACATTGACTCACACTTTCATACAGACACTGACATATGTATATATGTATATATATATATATGTGTCTGTGTGTGAAAGAGAGAGAGAGAAAGAAAGAAGGAGGGAAACAGAGAGACAGAGAGAAACTAAAAGAGAAAGAGACAGCCACACAGACAGATTGGACATACAGACAGACAGACAAACAGACATTGAGAGACTAAACTGTAGTTTGCTTTGAACATAGCAAGATGCATGCAAAAACAGTGAATCAGAAAACAAAGGCAATGCTTTGGGGGAAACATTAAAGAAAAGTACAAAGATGAAACTTTTACTTCAAAACACTTAATAATCCGATAATTCGGTTGCAAATAGTATTTTTCGAGGAAACTTTATGACAGAGAATGTGTCGTGGTTCGTAGCTGTTTCCTGAAATTGGTAGAGATGACAGAGAATTAGGTAACGAAGAGTTAATACAAATAGAATTGTGCATTGACTAAGAAAACAGTGGCTGTAACACATACGATATATGAGAAAGCGTGTATTTATCAGGGTTGTTTGTGGAAATGAACGAGAAAGTGTAATGTTTAACGTTATGTAAACAATTGATCAAGCAGAGAGTGTAAGAAGAAAGGACTTTGAGGAGAGAAAGAGCCGTTTTAAAGTTTGCAGATGGTTTGAAGAAGGTAAGAAAAAGCGTGTAAATTTAAGTAATATGATGGTTTCAACTTTTGGTTAAGGGCCAGCAGTTTTTTTTTTTTTGTTTTTTTATGGAAGGGAGAAGTTGATAACATCAACTCCAATGCTTAACTGATACTTTATTTTATCGTTCCCTCAAAGGATGAAAGGCAAAGTCGACCCCTTCGGAATTAGAACTTGGAACCTAAAGAAGGATGAAATGCCGTTAGGCTAAGCATTTTGCTCTCAGCCTTCACCCGTCAGTCGCCCTAATAATCTTCTCTTTCATAGGCACAAGGCCAGGAATTTGTGAGGAGAGGGGTTAGTCGATTACAAAGATCCCAGCACTTCACCTATAAATTACATTATTTTATCGTCCCCGGTTCACCGCCTTCATCCACTGGTTGTTGTATCTAGGGAGAGTCGTTCTCTTTTAGTGCCTTGTTATTTGACACACCCAGCGGTTTGACTTCCGCTCATTTAATTATTATTTTCTAAAATTTCTTTGCGTCTTGAAACCTTTTCAATAGTCGTTGACTCTGTCCGTTATCAGAGTTGCGTTCTTTTTCTTAGTGTTTGTGCGCATGTGCGTGCGTCAGTGTGTATATGTATACACATATGCATGCATGTATGTATGTATGTTTGCATGTATGTATGTGTGTGCATGCATTTATGTGTATGCATATGTATGTGTACACATGTGTGCGCGTTTGTATGAATGTATTCTGCATATTCATGTGTTTGTGTGGTCATGTTTGTGTGTGTGTGTGTGTTTGTTAGTTATTCTCACAGCCTAGAATCGAACTCGGAATCTTGGGGTTAGTAGCCCGTGCTCTTAACCACTACGCTGGAGGATATATCAGCCAAAACGTTGTGCTAACAACAAGATGGGGACAAATATCCGTCAAATGTAAATAATGTAAACAATGTACATAATTCCTTATCTCTCAACACACAATTATACTATGAAATATACTAAACGTTTTTATATGGCTTACGGCCATATCACGTCCGATCACCGAAGTTAAGCAACGTCGTGCCTAGTGAGTACTTAGATGGATGACTGCTGAGGAAACCTGGGTGCAGTAAGCCTCACACACTAAACGGCGGTGCATCAGCATGGCCGCAGATCTGAGCTGAAACTACAGAAAAAAGTCATTACTAACGTGCCACTGTGTCAGCAGTTCTTGTTACATTATTGTTTCTAAAGATATTCTATAGAAACTGTCGCCAGTACTGAATTTTGCTACAACATTTCCTATTCAGACGTCAGATGAAAACACGCAATGAGATCGGTTACAAAAGTGGGTAATGAGTGTATATGCAATATTTCGGATATTGTTGACCTTTCATAAGCGCCCAACTAACCTTTTCCTGTCTCCGAGCATATTGCTTATATTGCCACCGCATACAGCGGTATTAACTTATTGGATATATCGATTTACATATTAGACGCATTCCTGGAACTGGTATGTAAACATTAAAGGATTGTAGGTACGTGGTAGTTCGTTATACAAAAACAATACTATGAAATACACTAAATCTTTTTATAAGTCACTACGTTCTACTGCGTCGGCAGTGCTTGTTTACATCTGACGTCTCCATACGAAACGTTGTTACATCTGACGTCTCCAGACGAAACGTTCTTACATCTGACATTTCCGTACGAAACGTTGTTACATCTGTCGTCTCCATACATAATAATATTCTCTTCTACTCCAGGAACAAGGCCTGAAATTTTGGGGAGGGATCCGGTCGATTAGGTCGACACCAATACGCAACTGGTACTTAATTTATCGACCCCGAAAGGATAATAATGTCATTAATAGTTGTTTGTGTGTATATGTGTGCACATGCGTTCAGATGTATGTATCCATATATATGTGTGTATGTATGCATATATGTGTATATGTGTGTGTGTATTTCTGTGTGTATGTCCGTGTGTGTGTGAGAGAAAGAAAGAGAGAAAGAGAGAGGGAAAGTATTTTTATGTGTGTATGCATGATCTTTGAGCTTAATTCAAGTTCTTGGGAGAGTCCAAGCCGGTTGCTAACAAAGCGACAAGACATTTGCGTTAAGAGTAAGAGAGTTACCGATGTTTGCAAGTATGTGGTTGGGTTGATGTGTTGGTTAAACTGTCGATGCATACCTCCAAGTGGGTGCATCTGTTCACATAATAATCTCAATGCAAACTTTCTGGTATGTCTTACAAATTCTTCATTGTGCCACGAATAAATTGGGTTTGGAGATTCTGTCTCAGTTTCTATGAAACTAATTATTTCAAGATTTCTGTGCAAATCTGTTGGTACATAGCTTAATACACCGATGGGAATACATAGTCAGGGTACCACAGCTAAATGTTCCGCATTAATTCGCCATAAAGTATTACGGTTAAAACAAGACATCCCGAATTATTGCTTACGTAAGATGAACAGATATTAGAATGAGGAACGGCTATAAAATCCCTTCTTAGACGAGCTCTTAAATCTTCATCCTCTAGAAGAGCTTTAAATAAGGAAATCTTACGTTTAAATCATGACTTAAGAACGGATACCCAAATAGATTAGTATCATAAAACAATACAAGAACGCGTTCGTTCACAATGATGGAAAGAGATCCAGTAGCTAATAAAGAGTCACAAATCACATGTGTCGTATACAACGAAACCAAACGCAAATTGGTTAGAGACTGGATGCTGGCATAATTGAAAATATCAATGTACAACTCAAGTAATCACATCTAACTACAAACTCTACTTAGAATTTGTTACAAAAGCACCATAATGAGATCCTATTTATCAACCAAAAATCACAAACTAGCAAACCATAGATCATACTGCTACTAATATAATACGCATATTTCACGGTAAACATGAAGGCTGTATCATCAACTACAAGAAGTGGGCAAACAAGTACGACACGTTCTCGTCAGCTGATCATGCATTTGAAGCCAGACGCCATTGCATAGAGGGCAAGAAATATTAGACAGAAAACGCATAAACACACCAATATACTACACGGGAAAAAAATCCCCTTCAAATTTATAGTAAAGCAACCACAGTGTAATTCTGAAATTTGGGATTTATATTATTTTATTTTATTTATTTATTTTTATTTCATTTTTTTCAGATATACTCTTTTACTCTTTTATTGTTTCAGTCATTTGACTGTGGCCATACTGGAGCACCGCCTTTAGTTGAGCAAAGCGACCCTAGGACTTATTCTTCGTAAGCCTGTTACTTATTCTATCGGTGTCTTTCGCCGAACTGCTAAGTTACGGGGACGTAAACACACCAGCATTGTTTGTCATGCGATATTGGGGGGACAAACACAGACACACAAACATATACACACGCACGCATATGGACACACACACACACACATATATATATATATATATATATATATATATATATATATACGACGGGCTTCTTTCAGTTCCGTCTACCAAATCCACTCACAAGGTTTTGGTCGGCCCGAGGCTATAGTAGAAGACACTTACCCAAGATGCCACGCAGTGGGACTGAACCAGGAAGCATGTGGTTGATAAGGAAGCTACTTACCACACAGCCACAGCCACATACATACACACATATAGATATATGTATATTGATATTTGTATATTGAAATATATGTATATATTTGTGTGTGTGTGTGTATGTGTGTGTGGTTTTCCCCTGCCATCGCTTCACAACCGATATAACAATATTCCCATGATATTCTGTTTCCTATTGCAAAGCGCGCGATCAACACAATATTATTACTATCATAACATCCTGATGATGAGGCTGATAAGGTTCTGAAACATTCCTAGATACAGAAATACCTTTGCTCCAAACTAAATATAAAATATTTATATAACATTCTGAACAAAATCATTAAATTTGAATATCGTTGCGGTTAATACAAAACTTATGAAAGGAAAACTTTTCCCTGTTTAAATTTATATATGTGCATGTGTACCTGTCAATATATATATGTATAAAAGTATATATGTATGTTTGTGTGCCTGCCTGTCTGTGTGTGTGTGTGTGGGTGTGTGTGTGTGAATGTATACACTAACAGCCGTACCTTACACATCTATTCGTATACATTTATAACAGTAAAAACTTATATAGGCGAATGCACCTAAGTACTTACACTTGCATACGCACTTCCACACACACACAAACACGGATACACACACGCGTGCACACACGCACACAAATACACTTCACACATACACACACTCACACACACACAGAAACACACACGCGCGCACACACACAGAAACACACACGCACACATACACACACTCACTCACACAACACACAGACACATACACAAACATATACGCGCACACACATTCATACACACACATACGCACTTCCACACATACACACACACGGATACACATACTCATACACACACTCATACACACACATACACACACTCACACAAACACACACATTCATACACACACTCTCACACACACACATACGCACTTCCACACACACGCACTCACACACACATACACACACGCACTCACTCACACACACATCATACACACACACATACGCACTTCCACACACACACAACACACGCATTCACACACACACACATACACATACGCACTTCCACACACACACACACACACATACACACACACGCTCTCACACACACACACACACACACAACCGATGCCTTTACGTTTGACCTTTACGTTTCCCTGCCATACAGTGGAGTGGTGGCAATTCACGTCCATATTCGCCATTTCTATTCTTATGTTGATCCCATTCATTCATAAGATCTGCCTTGCTCTTACTGTAGACGGCAGTGGCGGCGCCGACGAGAGTGGCAGTGGTAGTGGTGGTGGTGGTGATAGGTGTATGTGTGTGGGGGGGGGGGAGCTATGGGGAATGTAAAAGAGTTGGTGATGATGCTGATGATTGTTTCCTTACTGCTGCTGCTGGTGTTGCCGTTGCTGCTGTTGTTGTTAGTGGTGGTGGTGGTGGTGGTGGTGGTGGTGGTTGTGATGGTGGTGGTGGCAGCGATAATAGTGGTGATGATGATAATAGTCGTGGTGGTAGTGGTGGTGGTAGTGGTGGTAGTAGTAGTGTTGGTGGTATTGGTGGTGATGGTGGTGGGGTGGCGATAATAGTGGTGATGGTGGTGGTCGTGGTGGCGATAATAGTGGTGGTAGTAGTAGTGGTAATGGTGGCGATAATAGTGGTGGTGGTGGTGGTGGCGATAATAGTGGTGTTGGTCGTGGTGGTGGTACTGGTGGTGGTGGTGGTGGTTGCAGTGGTAGGGGCGGCGGAAGTAACGGAGACGATGAATCTATTAGTGCTATTGGACTTACTGCTATGTTGGTGTTGTTGCTGTTGTTGATCGTGGTCGTCGTGTTGGCCGTGATCCTGGCAGCGGTGGTGGTTGCCGTGGTAGGAACGGTCGAAGTTAACACAGACGGTGATATTGTTGGTGACACTAAACACACAGTTATCGCCGTTGTTGTTGTTGTTGGTGGTGGTGGTGGTGGCGGTGGCGGTGGCGGTGGTGGTGGTGGTGGTGGTGGTGGTGGTGGTGGTGGTGGTGGTGGTGGTGCTGCTGCTGCTGCTGCCGCTGCTGCGCCGTTCAGTTGCTGACACACTACAGATTCTCATGTTAGAGAGACACCGAAATATTTACTCACACATCTAGGACACTGTTCCTGTTGCATGTCTACAGCCTTTATACATACATACATACATACATACATACATATAATTATGTATATTGCTATTTGTATATTGATATATACATATATATATATGTATATATTTGTGTGTGTGTGTACGTGTGTGTGTGTGTGTGTGTGTTTGCCCCCAGCCATCGCTTGACAACCGATGTTGGTGTATTATATGATCGAACGCCACGCATCCATTTCCAAGTAAGTTTTATCCTAACAATTCTGATGAGGACTCCACAACTATCTCTATTCTCCCTTTATTTCTCTATTATTATTCTTTCTCTCTATTTTTCTTCTCCTCCCCACTTCACCGTTCTCTTTCTCTCCCTCATTCTTCCTCCTTGACTCTCTCGTTGCTCACACGTGACCAGTGGCTATCGTTCTTTCTACCTGTTGCTTTACAAGTGGCAAGGCCTACTTTTGCATGTCTCTTGTCAAAGCTCCTTTCTCCAGCGTTCACCACTTTACCTCGTTATGGCTTAACAGCCCTTACCGTTTTATTTTTATTGTTTTGTTCTTACTGTCCTGTTTGTGTTACCACTTTAATTCTCCGCAAAATCCCAAATTTTATTTAATTTGCTTTGGAGGAACGACTGTTTTAACGAACCCATGTCTTGCCCCAACGTTCGAAACACGGAGTAGATAGAACAGGGGACAACTGATGACGGGATTGTTTTTTATGTTTCCTGTTTCGTTTCTCTATTTGTTTCTTTCTTTTTTCAAAAAAAGTTCGTTTTCCATGTTTTTGTTTTTATATTCTCGTTTTTCATTTTGTTAACGGTTTTTTAACGTCCTGTACCCATATATGCATGTATATTTACATATATGCGTAGGTATGTACATATATGTATATATATATGGTATGTACATATTTGTGTATATGCAGGTGGCTGCAAACGAAGTTTCTTGCCCACGCAGTCATATCTCTACCACAGTTTAAATTAATTAAGAGAGGCTACACTGCATGCCAGGTAGACAAAACGTTTTTGAATTTCTCGAATGACGACCGAACTGAATACTTCACAAGAAATGTCTGTCTTCGGAGATAGTAAATACTTTGGTTATCTGTTAAAGAATATCGCAGGTTGTTTTACGATTTAGAAATTTTCCGATTATTAAAATTTACATTGGACGATACAGCAACCAATATTATTCTCAATCATAATAAAGCATTCACTTCGTTGGTCCTTGAACTTCCAAATAAACGGAGAGTAGTTGGTAGAGTTCTCATTGACGCTGTTTCTAAAGAAGTACAATCTTAAAGTCTCTAAAGATGAGTCCCATGTAGTTCTTTAAAAAAAATTGTCAGGCTGCGTAAGTGATACTCGATACACCATTCTTTGGGAAAACAAGCTTCAGTGGGTAAACAAGTGGAAAGATTTGAACCAGACGTGTGGTTTCGACTGTGATGCA
>NC_043009.1:59428069-59458069 GCF_006345805.1 Octopus sinensis
TTCTTCAATTCACCAATAATGTTTTACATATATATATATATATATATATATATATATTATATATATATATATTATATATATATATATATATATATATATATATAATATATATATATATATATTATATATATATATATACATATATATATATATATGTATATATATATATATGTGTGTGTGTATATGTATATAATATGTATGTATATGCATACATATACATATATATATATATACATATATGTGTATGTGTGTGTATGTATATATATATATATATATCTTTATCTATGTATATATGTATGTATATTCAGATATCCATCGGCCCTTTCTGGTGACGTCGATGTTCGCCTGGGGCTAAATGCAACAGTAACACCCCCACCACCCTGCCCTGTCCCTAGCCATATTCAGATGGCTTTAGTCCCTTATGTTATCGAGCAGTTACTGTCTATATCTCTTTTAGAGAATTATTATTGCTTTCGAACAGATTTTCGAAATCAGCAAATGTATTTTGCTTGAAAATCTATATATGAGAGGCGCAATGGCCTAGTGGTTAGGGCAGCGGACTCGCGGTCGCAGGATCGCGGTTTCGATTCTCAGACTGGGCGTTGTGTGTGTTTATTGAGCGAAAACACACTAAAAGCTCTACGAGGCTCGGCAGGGGGTGGTGATCCCTGCGCTGTACTCTTTCACCACAATGGCGTGCCCCAGCATGCCACAGCTCAAGAAGCTGAAACTGGAAAAACAAAAAAAAAAAAAAACAAAAAAAAATGAATATCCTGCAGAGTGAGAATTCGTCGAGGAAGCGGAAGCCTACACACGCCGACGATAGGCAATACACCTTGAAACCATGGTCCGTGTGTGGTTTCGCTTCATCGGGGAATTACCTCCCTATGCAGGTTAAAGGACACCGTGACGGTGTCGGGCCTTTCTGGGACGTCGATGTTCGCCTGGGGCTAAATGCAACAGTAACACCCCACCACCCTGCCCTGTCCCTAGCCATATTCAGATGGCTTTAGTCCCTTATGTTATCGAGCAGTTACTGTCTATATCTCTTTTAGAGAATTATTATTGCATATATATATATATACTTATATACTTAAATGTTTATACATATAATGGTCACATGCGCATAAAATACGCACACCTATATATATATATATATATACATACATACAGATGCGTGTCTATTCATGTGTGTATGTGTGTGTGTATGTGTGTGCATATGTGTCTGTGCATGGGTGTGTGTCTGTGCATGTGTACGTGTCGGCGTCCGTGTGCTTGTTGAAGTCAAATAAATAATACGCGAAAAAAGAATCTCTGGAAAAAATAAAAGATGAAACAAACAAGTAACAAAAAGAGTTACACAACGCGAAAATACATGACTGAAAAAGAGTAGAAATACAAAGCAAAATCGTAAGAAACAATCAAAAATGTGTACAACGTAGATAAAGACGGCAAGAGGAAGAAAGAGAAGAAAGTCTACCGTTTCGGGTGATAGTTGGAAAAAGGAAAAAGACATGTTACTGATTTTCGAATTTAAAACATCTCTTTACAACGACTGGTCTAAAGGAAGAAATTAAGGTTATACATATGTGTACGTATATACGAAGTTATGGATATGTATATACTATATATACATGTATATATATATATATATATATATATATATATATATATACACATGTGTACATATATATGTATATATATATATACGGATATATATATATAACATGCATATATATATAGATATTATATATTACGTCTGTACATACTACTTATATATATATATTTACATATACTATACATATATGTATATATTTATCATATGTGTATATAGCTTATTATATTATATAATATATATATTATATATATATATATATATAACATATATATTTATACATGTAAATATACAGATATAATATATATACATTATAAACATACACACACACACACACACACACATCTATATATATATATATATATATACATGTGTTTGTGAGTGTGTGCTTGCTTGTGTGCGTTTGTGTATTTGTGTATGCGTGTCTGTATATGTGTGTGCTTGTCTGTGTGTGCGTGTGTGTGTGTGGGGGTGTTTGTTTGAGTGCATATCTACCAAATGCACACTTGGTTAACTGAAGAAGAACCTGCAGATATTCTACCTGTAGTGTAATTTTATACTAATACCCGTGATTATTGAAGAACTTGTTTACTTAAGTAACTCTTTAAATACAAACGCCGAGCAGTTGTGTTTTGTAGAAAGCGGTAAATCACAATTAGAAGCCCTCAAAGAAGTTATAAACAAAAAAAAAATATATATATATATATATATATATATAATCTTGTAGAAATTTAATCTATATTACACGCTAGCTTCGGCCATCGGCATTCACTGCGTCACTTTTCAATGGAGTTTATCGTTCACATTTAACTACCAGTGACCATTGTAACAAGCACAACAATAAACGTGACGCAAGCGGGAGACTGGAGAATATATATTATTGAATGCGGTTACTGAATGCGGTTCTAGCTGAAATGCTTCGAGAAAACATTGATTCCTTCCACAAAAATATAAAAAAAATATACGCCTACTAGCCAGATACGATTTTACAAGTATTGATAAGAAACCAGCGAAGCTAATGTTGACGGTGATAAGCAACATTAGGGAGATATTGGATAGAAAATAGTAAAAAAAATAAGAAGAATGTTAATGAGTATGTGTTTGCATTCCCTTCCCAATTCTAAAGATTACTAGACAAGTAAACAAAGACTAATTAATTCGAACATTATTAACATGAATTTCTGAAATAAAACGAGAAGGAGTATTGTCTTAGAGAGCACCATCGTGTAGTGATACCAATCAAATGCCAACAAATAAAGAGTTGCGAAATACAACAGCAACAACATATTAGGACATAGTAAAAAAACATTAACCATTCCCAAATACAGGCGCAGGCGAGACTGTGTGGTAAGAAAAGTGCTTCTCAACTACGTGTCTCTGGGTTCAGTCCTACTGCATGACACCTTGGGCAAGTGTCTCCTACTGTAGCCCCGAGCCAACCAAAGCTTTGTGAGTGGATTTGGTAGACGGAAACTGACAGCCCGTCCGTATATATATTTACACATAATATATATATTATATATAGATATATATATATATTATATATATATACTTTATTTAAAGCAGCAGAAAATTCAACAAAACCTGTTACTCTGAGTTTCACGTTCCCGTTCGTCGGACAGTTTTTCCTAGAATAGAAAAACTGTCCGACGAACGGGAAACGTGAAACTCAGAGTAACAGGTTTGTTGATTTTCTGCTGCTTTAAAATAAAGCATATTACTCTACCACTAGTATTTGAGTACTCTTTTTCCACCTGTTTCATATTTATGTGTTTACTCGGTATATATAGTATATATATATATATATATATATATATATATATATATATATATAATCAAAATAAACAACAAGGATATCCAGAGGTATTTTGATAATAATCACCCCTTTGAATTATATGAATATTACCATAAATTCTGGTGCCTTTAACTTAAGTACCATATTCATCTGAATCTAAATTTTATTAAACTTATATATATATATATATATTTATATATAATGATGTGTATGTGTGTGTATGTTTAAGGATCTAAGTGTAGGGAGTTTCTAGGGAGTTACAAACAGCGTTGTTCAGGAGCAATAATAATATCTTCGGCTTGATGAAGAAGCTAACTGGAAACATTTTGTTGAGTAGTGATTACCTCAGAAGATCTGCTAGGTAGAAAACATGTAGCCTGAATTTTACCTGCCCCACTCCCTCAATTTGGAGATAGATAGATAGATAGATAGATAGATAGATAGATAGATATATAGATAGATAGATAGATAGATAGATAGATAGATAGATAGATAGATAGATAGATAGATAGATAGATAGATAGATAGATAGATAGATAGATACGTGGTCTCATCTAGAAGTAACCGGACTGTTGCCATAGTAAAGAAGCTAAGGCACGTAGAGTGAAGCCGCTTGGCATACATTGACTTTGAACTCTTTTGTGTATGCGCATTAAGTTTTAACGTTCTTACTCATTTCCGTTGTTTACAGCAGCGCTTGGAAGGAACGTGTGTAGCGTGTGATCATCGCATTCACCTTGAGTTTGCATCAAATTTTGCCAAGAGTTTGACGATACCTGCTCTGAGGTCTACTCAAAGTTGCAGAACGTGTATGGAGAGGAGTGTTTGAGCTGGAAAAAATGTTGATAGGGACAAGTGTTCTGGGAGACCCGCAACCAGCAAAGTTGAGAAAAACATTGCAGATGTTCATGCAGCCACGAGGGTGGGGGGAATCATCGAATCACCATTTGTGAATTATCAGAGAATGTGCAGATTAGTTATGGTTCAGTTCAGTCCATTATCACTGAAGATTTGGGTATGAGACACATGACAGCCAAGTTTGTGCCAAAACTGCTCTCAGCTGATAACATACCTGCTCATTCAGCACAGCTTGCATAGCAATTTTTGGCTAGGCATAGGATTCCCCACGACAGCCACCATATTCTCCAAATCTTGCTCCTTGCGACTTTTTCCTCTTTACAAAAATCGAATCCAGCTTGGAGGAAAAAGATTTGAGGGCGTCGAAGAAATCAAAGTGAATGCGATGAGGTAACTGCTGATTATCCTAGAAAACAAGTTGCAGGAATGCTTCCATCAATGGAAACAGCGCTGAATTAAGTGTGTAGCTTCCGAAGGGGACTATTTTGAAGGCTGCTAAATGCCAAATTGGTAGGTCTTGTGTAAAACGAGTGAGTTAATCGATCTTGCTAATTAAGAGTCTCAGATTCCTGTTGATCTCTTTCAGTTCCTTAAAAATATCTTCGTTGAGAGTGCGTCGTAAGAAGCTTACTTCTCAGCAACAATGCTGCGGGTTCAGTCCCACTGCGAGGCACCTTAGGTAATTGTCTTGTACTATAGCCTCGGGCCGACCATAGATTTGTGAGTGGATTTGGTAGATGGAAACTGAAAGAAAGCCGTCATGTGTGTGTGTGTGTGTGTGTGTATGCGCGCGTGTCTGTCTGTATGCATGTATGTATGCATTTATGTATGTATATGGGTGTGTATAGTTGTGTGTCTGTCCTTGTTCCCCCACCATTGCTTAACAATCGATGTTGGTGCGTTTACGTTCCCGTAACTTAGCAGTTCGGCAAAAAAACCAATATAATAAGTGATAATCTTTTGAAATAATAAAAGAACTTCTGGGGTAGATTTGCTTGATTAAACCCTTCAGTACCGTGCCCCAGCATGGCCACAGTCTAATGACTGAAACAAGTAAAAAAAAAACAAAAGATAAAATCTGGGTTGTAACGTAAGTCAGTCTGTCCTCAGAATAGAGTAGCCGTTAGGCAAACAAGCAGGCAATTCACTTAAAAATCAATCAGCTGTCTGAGGGCACAATCAATAATAATCAATAATAATAATCATAGCAGATATATATATATATATATATATTCATTCTGAAGAGAGTCTGGAATAAAGAAAAGTGTTTAATACGTATGTAATGTAGCCAGGATAAATCACAAAGAAATATTACACTAGCATTATACTATAACTATACACTGGCATTGGTAATATCATAGAGAGAACAAAAAACTGTAATAGAAAATGTTCAGGACAGGAAAGCACCAGAAAAAGACTTGATTGACGTCTATTGGTATGACAAAACAAAAAGATGTATTTTTTATCGGCGATATATTATGAACTTCTGCCAAAAATCTTTCAGTGGATATATAAATATATCAAGCTGGTTGGCATTGACAGAAGGAAGAAAGGTACGAAAGAAGAAAACCATTTTCATTGCGAAGAACTATCGATAATTTTTATGCCAAGATCTCAGCCTGTCTCAAGTTGTTCTTTGTCTTAACTGCTTTTGTTTGTTCATTCTCGAGCCATGCCTGGCTCATTAGGACCGGTTTCCCGGTTTCCTTGGCGTATAAGTTCCCCAGCTGGACGGGACGCCAGTCAGTCGCAGGTGAGCTGCAAGATGCAGGAGGAAAAGGTGAGAGAACGTTGAGGCGAAAGAGTCAGCAGAAGTTCGCCATTACCTTCTGCCGGAACCGCGTGGAGCTTAGGTGTTTCGCTCATAAACACACACATCGTCCGGTCTGAGATTCGAACTCGCGATCCCTCTACCGCTAGTCCGCTGCTCTAACCACTATGCCATGTGGCTCCACTCTGTCTTAACTGTGATTGTAATATATTGTTTCCTAAGATCCAATTTAGTGGTTAGTCCAGCTGGATACATCCTAAATTGTCAGAATGAAAATGTAATGAAACCTAATTACTAACCATCATACTTAACCATTAACAATCATTAAAAATAACAAAGCTGTCGTTAACAATTTCATTGCAAACCCACTAACCATCAATTCAGTAATGACACCAAAATATCATACCATCGAACTATTGAAGACAACATACCATCAAAGCATCAAAACCACCGATTCCTCATATGAACAACTTATTAAATCCACAAACCTTGGCACCTTCATAGCTTCAAAGCTGCCAATCAATCATACCATCATACCATCAGCCTTTCAATCATCAAACGGTTACATCATCAAAGAATGAAAGCCATCAATCTATCATGTTATCGATCCAATATGCAATCAAAGCCGCTAAATCATCATGAAGTCACCAAACTGTCAAAATCGTCATAGTATGATATATTCATACCATCATACCACCATCGTAGTAAAGCCATTGAAAACTATTAAGGTCATCAAACCATCATACCGTCGCAGCAGCAAAGCTACTAAGCCGTCATGCCATCAAACCATCATTCTAACAAACTTTCAAAATCATCAAATTATCGAAGCCATCAAAAATGCAAACCATTATATAAACCACCCAGCAGATCCACCGAACCATCAACAATTATGCCACCAAACCACCATACCCTGAAGCAATACAATTCAGTCATTATACCAAGAAATAACCACCATACTATGGAACTATTAACTATCAAAGCTACTAAGTCATCATCGGTTATAGGATCTCTCTGCCAAAGTGTTCAACGACATCTAATGACTCTAGGCGTGAAGAGTTTTTAGCAGATCTTCACCTTTATAAGTTCTGCCAGGTAAAATGAAGGCAGAATACGAACTCTTTTACTTGTTTGAGTCATTTGACTGCGGCCATGCTGGAGCACCGCCTTTAGTCGAGCAAATCGACCCCGGGACTTATTCTTTGTAAGCCCAGTACTTATTCTATCGGTCTCTTTTGCCGAACCGCTAAGTGACGGGGACGTAAACACAGCAGCATCGGTTGTCAAGCAATGCTAGGGGGACAAACACAGACACACAAACGTATACACACACATACATATATATATATATTATATATACACACACACAGGCTTCTTTCAGTTTCCATCCACCAAATCCACACACAAGGCATTGGTCGGCCCGAGGCTATAGCAGAAGACACTTGCCCAAGATGCCACGCAGTGGGACTGAACCCGGAACCATATGGTTGGTAAGCAAGCTACTTACCACACAGCCACAATAAATTGTAGATAATTCAGTTCTCTCTGCATAGAATATTAAATTAACGGTTGTTAACATAAAACATTAATATGAATTGTAGATTAGTTTTACATTGTCAGAGTACAGGAACAGATACACCACGAACGATATATGACTTGACCAAGGATACAGTGCTCCAAGAGTAACACCATGTCTTGACTTGTATCTACATCTTGATGGAGTTGTAGGGGTACCAACATATTATATGAAGTGACTTTGACATTCTACACCAGGTCGAACCCGTCATATTCCACTAAATCATGCCCAACAGTATTAGAGTATGGAGACCACATTGAACAATGTAGTCTTGTGCGCGCGCGTATGTGCTTGCGTGCGTGCTTGTGTGTGTGCGTGTGAAGAATTTGAGGATCATACATTTGTTTGTGCATTTTCATGCTCATGATAGTCTTAAGTTTAAACAATTCTATTCCTACAATGTGGTGTGCGATATTCCTTTCTCTAAGGCGGCCATATCACGTTCAAAACACCGGTTCTCGTCCGATCACCGAAGTTAAGCAAAGTCGAGCCTAGTTAGTACTTAGATGGGTGACCGCTTGGGAAATCTAGGTGCTGTAAACGTAAAAAAAATAATAAAAGAAGGCGGCAAGCTGGCAGAAACGTTAGCACGCTGGGCGAAATGCTTAGCAGTATTTCGTCTTTCTTTACGTTCTGAGTTCAAATTCCGCCGAGGTCAACTTTGCCTTTCATCCTTTCGGGGCCGATAAACTATGTACCAGTTACACACTGGTGTCGATGTAATCGACTTAGTCCCTTTGTCTGTCCTTGTTTGTTCCCTCTGTGTTTAGCCCCTTGTGGGCAATAAAGAAATAAGAATCGTTAGCACGCTGGGTAAAATACTTCACTTCATCTCGTCAGTCTGAGTTCAAATTCGACTAACCCTTTCATAATTTGGGGGTCGATGAAATAAGTACCGGTTGAACACTAGGATCGATGTAATCGACTTATACCCTTTCCTCCTGAACTTGCTGGTGTCATGCCAAAATTTCAAACCAATGGTTTCCTTCTCTATACGGAAAGTGTTCAATGCTTGTCTTTGCGTTCTGAGTTCGAGACATAGATCTCGATAAAGGCTGACCTTGGGCGAAACAGCTACAGCTATGATGAAAACAGCGATGACGACGGCGACGACAAAGACCATAAACACAGCCATTTATATACAATATAAACAACATTCAATCCTTTATGAATAATATCAATCGATCATCAAACACCAGCTAGCCATGGGTATACCCCAGTGAGTCTCAGCCGTGGTTGCCGAGGCCGCATACCGAGGCCCTCAAGCATCCTGCCGACGGCACTCGACAGCTTTCTCTCTATAAATATAATTTTTTCTTTAATTGACTTGTGTCTTATTTTCCTTGATTGTTTTTTGGGGGATGGAGGGTATGGACCCCCTAAAAAATCAAGGTTTTTGATCCGGCCGGGCTATTAAAATGGTTGACACCCACTGGTATATCTCCTTGGTTTTTCGGACAAATTTAACGTAACCCTGTATCATCCGATGTGCGCTTCCATTTCCAAGATGATAGGGAATGCTTTGAAAGTAACCTTTGACGAATCTACAAGTGAATCAGCGACACTTAATTCATGAGCTGCAGAAGTAGATCCACCTGTTAGAAAAAGCAGCTAAACATCCCTCAAATCACATTGTACTATGTTTTAAGACTGCAAAAAATTATAAATAAAAAAAGACATATTATGCAAATGCTGTCGTACGTATACAATAATGAAATAACAAATGGATGGTCACGGTTGGAAATTCATTCAACAACAGCCTGTATGATCTACGGTTATCTAGGGATAAATATATATAAAAGAGAAAATAAAAACAAAATGGCGTCGACGGCCACGATGAAAGCGACAACGAAGGCGTCGAGGACAGCGGCCATGATAAGGAGGGGACTTCTTCCACTACGATGACGACGACGGCATTTCAATTATGTATGTCTTCATACCGCTTCGGTTTCACCACAATTTTTTTTTCTTCGTCTCTTTTCTTTCTATTCTTTCTTTCCCCTTTTGTTACTTTTATTTTTTTTTGTTTTTTGAGACATTTGTTTTAAACACAAATTTTTTTCTATGTTTTTGTTTTGTTCTGTTTTTTTTCTTTTCTCTCCCCCCGCTATTAATATTACTCTAGCTAGGTGTCGCTATGCTACCAGACATAACAATGATGATAGAAAGAGACGTTTTGGTGTTTCACTATAATATAGAGTGATATCGTATTTAACACGATTCGCCGTGTTCTGATAATCTTCAAAGTAATGAAGCTCTGTGATATTTGAAATGTCATTTGTCATCTGAACAATATAGAAGAAGAAAAAGGGGAAAAAAATTAAATGCTACCTACGAAAATCAATGTATGTGTTTGTGTGTGTATCCGCGTTAGTGTATGTGTGTGTGTATGTGTGTGTGTGTGTGAGTGTGTGTGTGACGGTGTGTGTGAGATGCATACACATGTATGAGTGTATGTATGTAAGTCTACGCGTACGTATTTATCTGTGTAATATATGCATATATATTTATTGCAAGTATATAGTGTATATATGTATATCTGTCTATATATATATATATATATATATATACATATATAAATATATATATATGTATATATGCATATGTGTATGTCTACGTGTATATATATATTATATATATATATATATATATATATATATATGGTGTGTGTGTGTGTGTGTGTATCTATGTATATATATAAAGTCATATACACATGTGTATGAGTGAGTGCGTGTACATACATATGCATATATATATCTATATATATATGCATATGTATGTGCACATACATATTCTACACACACCACACACACACCCACACACACACACATATATATATATATATATATATTATATATATATATATATATTCATACATATAAATGCATTCTCAAATACCAACCCATATATATGTATATATACTAACAACCAAACGATGTCGCCTATGTAAGGTAGTATTTAACATCGGATTATTCTTTAGATGGTTCCCTGGTCGTAGCAGATCTGACAATTATCACTGCACGCGCCCACACAGATGCGCCCCCACCCGCCCACACACAAGACATACATATGTTTGCGCGTACGTTGTGAATATGTATAGGAGTGTGTGCTTGTCCGTGTATGTGTGTGCGTAAGCATTCTCATGAATATAATACTAGCTAGACACACATATAGAGAGATAGACAGACAGATATAGATAGATAGATAGATAGATAGATAGATAGATAGATAGATAGATAGATAGATAGATAGATAGATAGATAGATAGATAGATAGATAGATAGATAGATAGATATGTGTGTATGCTTATTGTATAGTTCCTTTACAAACTGGTAGGTTTCGATCTCAGCAATCCACTAGGGTGAACACAAGATCGAACCCTTCTACAGTTTTCAGGAAAATAAATAACTACTGAAGACACCTTAGCTTATTGAGTCCTTTCATTGATATAGTCTTTTCACCCTTGAAATGCACAGGAGGTACAATATATATATATATATATATATATATATATATAATTTATATATAGAGGGCATTATACATACATGCCAGAAGGCATTATACATACATGCCAAACGCTAAGAGGGACAATCAGTCATTTCTACCAAAAATATTACTAATCCCACCGAATGCAATTTTTCAAAGTAAGACATTTAAAAATATAGACCTGTATCACAGTGATTTCATACTTACGTAATCATCAGCAGGCCTGAATGTATTATAAATAAACAACGACCCTGCCCCGCTTAAGCCGATCAGCTAACTGATATATATATATAATGGGTCGAAGAGTGTCGGTATTGTAATGATATTTGGTCAGTTGCTAATGAGGGATAACCTCTGTGTGTATTGTGCATTTTAGTAAAGTTCTCTGTCTTTCCTCGATGTTTCAAAAGTTCCCGTTATATTCATATGTATACTCGACCATATATATATATATATATTCAGTATCACATATATGTGCACACAAACACATACATATATATATGAATGTATATATATATCATATTTATAGATACACACATACATACCCATATATAGGTACATAAGTATGTGTATGTATATGTGTGGGGGTGTAGGTGTGTATATATGCATGAGTGCGACCGATGTTTAGCATATATGAAGGTTCGTATGTGCTATGTGTTTGCTAATGTGTGTATCTCTGCGAGTGTGTTCGTGTGTATCTGTGTTTTTGTGCCTGTGTGTGTATGTGTGTGTGTGTGTGTGTGTGTGTGTAAGTTTGTGACTGTGAGATTGTGCATGTTTGTGTGGGTGTGTGTATTTGTTTGTGTGTGTGTGTACACATTCTGTTTCATCTGCCCTTCGTACATCATTCTTTGATGTGGGTCAAATTTGATGTATTATAATGCCAGGACACATGAATAGAGAAAGTAATAGAACAGTTCAAAGGATCAAATTCTCACCAGGAATCTGGAAGATCATCCTTCACAGACCCCATGTGGAGAGGTTGTTACATAGATGGAATTATCAGTATAGTACAGCTAATAACATTTATTTTGTGGTTATCTCGGCCTATATCTATTAAATATACGCATGTGTTTCATACGTATATGTATATACATATAAGCTTACACACGTAACTATGTGTATTTTACGTATGTGTATTTGTGAATGAGTTTGTTCGCATGTATTCTTACACATAAATACTTACATACACCCACCCACCCACACACAGACACAGACACACACACACACACACACACACACACACACATATATATATATACACATATATAGATATGCCTGTGTAAATATATATTTAGAAAGAGGGCAGTAGAGTAATTAGATAAAGGTAGTTATGGCTGGTCTATGTCGCTACCCTGGGTTTCACGCCCATAAAGCGCTAGCTTTACGGCGTTTCTGGACGCTTGATGGACATGGAACCGAGGGTAACCCCATAGACCGGTCATAACTATCTTTATCTAATTATATATATTTATATATATTATATATATATGCCCTCTTTCACACGCACATACATACTCTCTTATACACACACGCACCTTCATGTTGGGGCGAGATCACTTGACCCTGTTATCTCCCCTACTATCTCTCTAGCGTCTAACGTCTGACCTCTGATTTCTGACTTCTGCCTGAAATCAGAACGCCATGCTGGATCGTTAGCTCCTACACGCATTTTTTTCTCTCCTTGATTCTCTCATTGTTTCTTTTCTGTGTATCTTTCTGTCGAAACGTAAAATACTTGTTTTATTTCTATTCCTGAGCGCCATACTAATACAATTATACAATTGTTTGTTTGTACTCCACCTGCCTTCGTCTTTTGTATATTTTCGTAAACCTTCCCGTTATATATATATATATATATACATATATGTATATGTATAAGTTTCTGGCAGTTCGTCGCCTTATATATTATATTAGATAAATATTGCCACGCATGTTTTAACAATTATACATATGCAAGAAAAAGAACGTAGATATTATATTGGGTTGTCCGGAAAGTTCGTGCCGATTTTTAAGGGAAAGATAAAGGTCAATAAATACTTGCCATTACATTTTTAATCAACCAAATATGAACCATTTTGTTGCACAATGTGTCTCCCTCTTTCGTTTAACTTGAAAATGCCCTCTTCCCAGAATTGGGGTAGTTTCATGGCAAAAAATTCATCAAGGTATCTTTTTATGTCATCCAAGGTATTGAAATTTTTACCATTAAGAGCTGTTCTGCAGAGACCTGAATAAGTGGAAATCCGAAGGAGCATATCGGTAAATATGGAAGGTGGGTAACACATCCAGCCGCTGCAGCAATTTTGTCTGGTTCCCAAAGCATCAAGTGCCGAAAATGTACTTTCTTATCTTCAATTTTAAGGATTACAGAATTAACACAGGTTATAGGAACATAAACCTTCTTCCACGAAAAGATAGCTTAATCTGTGCTCTGAATAGAGGTGTAGTCAAATCCTGTTTTTTGGACTCAACCATGTTCTAAAATAACTCGAAAAGTAAGCTACTATAAATCGGCACGAACTTTTCGGACAACCGAATATATTAGGCAGAGGATTTTGTCAAAATTGTCATTCGTTATTGCCAGCGAGTGAATATCTAAATCATTTCTTGATCTGACAGAACCCCCCTTTTTTTTGTCCTCTTTCTCTCCTTTTACGATCCCTTTTGATCGAAACTCCCCCTTCCTTTTTTTTTTTTTAAACCTTCAAAAGAAAAGCTCTACCTTGTAATTTGTTCTATCTGTGTGCAGCCCTGTGTGGCTAATAAAGAAACATATCTATCTATCTATCTATTTATCTACCTATCTACCTATCTATCTATCTATCTATCTATCTATCTATCTATCTATCTATCTATCTATCTATCTATCTATCTATCTATCTATCTATTTCTCTCTCTCTCTTTCTCGCTCTGCATATATATATATATATATAATATATCTTAAAGGCTGGAAAATTTGGTATCTTTCTAATTCCATGGTACACATGTTTCATTACAGGGTAAGAGTCACAAAGATATACATGTAGAACATGTACATACACACACGCGCGCGCACACGCACACAAGTATAAAGGCATGAAAAAACTCTTATGAAACGAAAAAAATCAATGCATAAATATTTGAACAGAGTAATAAGTTTAATGCGATTATTGAGAAGTTCTCTTCCTCATTTTGAAAATAAAAGAGCTTATAGTTAAACTACGACCCATTTTACTTAATTCTCATATGTATACAACATGTGAGAATGTGGTGAGAACATAACTTTCTGACTTCCTTGTAAGCGATCGAATCCAACCTGTTAGGCATTCAACGAAGCTGAGATTGATTAACACAATTACAACACTTCTTTGGCAGCAACTTGGGAGAGGTCTTAAGCGCAGATGTCATATCGCTTGACGTCTTCCTCAAGATTTTCAGCAGAGTCGACCACAATGTTCTAGAGAAAATAAAAAATCTTCCCAAATGTGGAAGTCCTTTGAAAGCTAACGAAGTGGATTATGTGGTTGTGTGGTTATCAGAAACTCGGGATGATTGAATCAAAGAAATACACTGAAACCTGGCAAATATCATCCATGTTATATTTATAACACTGTTCGTCTCATTAATCTATTTCGTTTTTAGCTCTTTACCGCCATTTTATTTGTTTCAATCATTGGACTGGGGCCTTGCTGGCGCATCCCCTTCAAGGTCTTTAATCGAACAAATTGACTCCAGTATTTCTTTTTTGTTAAAACCTAGTATTTATTTTATCCAACATTATCCAACATTTTTGCCGAGTTGGTAAGTTACGTGGGCGTAAATAAACCAGCACCGGCAGCCAAGCGGTAGCGGAGTGTAAACACACACACACACAAACACTCACACGCACACATGCCCATAAAAAACACACTCACACGTTCATATACACATACTCTCACATGCACACACGCACACATGTACACACATTTACAACGAGTTTCCACACCATTTCCATATACCAAATTCGCTCACGTGGTTTGGATCTCAGTGGGGCGGTAGTTGAAGGCACTGGCCCAAGGTGCCGCGCAGTGGGACTGAACCCAAAATGTCTCGGCCGAAAAGTGAGTACCTTAACCTAGCATCCATAATTTATAGAAACCTCACATGGTAGTTCAACTTGCTTGAAACAGTAGCTAAACCTCTTTCAAACTACATCACAAAGCTTAATGTAACCCGGAATAACACTATATTCTTTTTCTCTTTTATTTGTTTCAGTCATGTGACTATGGCCATGCTGGAGCAAAACCTTTAGTCGAGCAAATCGACCCCACGACTTATTCTTTGTAAGCCTAGTACTTATTCTATCGGTATCTTATGCCGAACTGCTAAGTTACGGGGAAGTAAACACACCAGCATCGGTTGTCAAGCGATGTTGGGGGGACAAACACACACATACAAACACAAACACACACACACACACACACTATATATATATATATAGATATATATATATTGATAGATATAAATATATATACATATATACGGCGGGATTCCTTCAGTTTCCGTCTACCAAATCCACTCAAAAGGCATTGGTCGGCCCGAGGCTATAGTAGAAGACACTTGCCCAAGGTGCCACGTTGTGGGGCTGAACCCGGAACCATGTGGTTCGTAAGGAAGCTACTTACTACACAGCCACTCCTACACCTATATCTGAACTATATCTGAACAACATGAAGTGACGATCATGGCTGGAACGGCGTGGATCATACGACACCTTGAGTATGGTTCGGCTGATACTAAACAGTAACGAAAATGCTGTAAAATAGTTTTCAAAGACAACTTTCATTTTCAAAATGTTATCCTCGGTGTAGATGACCGAAGCAAACTTCAAGACCGACCGACCTGCTGTTAATTCAATGTAGTGGAACAAAGCAATATAAGGTTAAACGAGAAAATATTCAAACTCATCGACTTCCAGAAAGACGATGTGCTTAAACGGCCATATTTTATTCCTCTGGGAGAGACTCTCATTCATTCAAGAACTTAGAAGCTATTTTGCCGACAGAATTTCAAAGTCGCAGTTTGAATTTTCATGCAATAATAATTATGTGTGTGTGTGTTTGTGTGTGTGTGTTTGTGTGTGTGTGTGTGTGTGTGTGTGTGTGTGTGTGTGTGTGAATGTGTGTGTGTGTGTGGTGGTGTGCGCGCGTGTGTGCGTATGTACGTGCGTGCATGTGTATGTGTATATTTAGATAGATAGACAGACAGACAGACAGATAGATAGATAGATAGATAGATAGATAGATAGATAGATAGATAGATAGACAGACAGGCAGATAGACAGACAGACAGACAGACAGACAGACAGACAGACGGACGGATGGATGGATGGATGGATGGATGGATAGATAGATAGATAAACAGATAGACAGGTCTTTTATCTCTTACGTGCTCCATTCATTGAACAGTGGCCATGCTGGAGCATTCCTTTGAAGGATTCAGTTGAACAAATGGAACCCAGTACTTATTTTTGAGTTTGGTACTTACTGCATCGGTTTATGCCGAACCACAATGTTACGAGGACGTAAACAAACCAACAGAGTTTGTCAAGCAGTTAGATGTGACACAAACACAAACACATACACTTATATACGACGGGCTTCCACACAGTTTCCGTCGACTAAATTCACTCACAAGGCATTGGTCTGTTTGGGCTGTCGTAGAAGACAGTCACCCAAGGTATTACGCATGTAGCACTGATTCCAAAACCAGGTCTTTGCAAAGCGAGTCAGTAGATCAGACCAAATATCTGTAGAGTTAGTGTCGAGCATAAAAATAATCTAAACCCTTTCAACTATAGACACAAGGCCCAGAATTTGGGGAAATTAGGCTAGTCGATTACATAGACCCTAGTGCTCCACTGGTACTTATTTGATCGCCCCCAAAAGTATGAAAAGCTAAATTGACCTCGGCGGAATTTGTACTCAGAACGTAAAGTCGGGCGAAATTCCGCTAAGCAATTTGTCTGGTGTGCTAACGATTCTGCCAGCTCACTGATCAGAGTCGAATGATTAGTTTCAAATTTGGTGCAAAACCAGCAATTTTAGGGGAAGGGGTAAATCAATATTATCGATTCTGTTGCTTGACTGCTATTTATTTTACTGATCGCGAAAGGGTGAAAGGCGAAGTCGACGTCATGGGATCTGAAACGAAAACGTAAAGCCAGGAGAAATGTCGCTATACCTTTTCGTCAGGCGCGGTAACGATTCTGCTATCTCGCCGCCTTAACCCGTATTAACCCACTGTCTTCGTTGAGGACGGTTGTATTTGGTTTATTTCCTGCAATAAAAGTTAATTGGAGGCTTCCGTATATTTGTTATCCCTATTTATATAACTATCTTCAACATTTCGACAGGTTTAACCTGGGTTAAAATGGGTTAAATACTCTAATAATAATCGCTTTTACTATAGACACAAGGCCAGAAATTTGCAGGAAGGGGGAAAGTCGATTATATTGGTCCTCAGTATACAACTGGTACTTATTTTATCGACCCCGAAAGGATGACGCGTAACATCGACCTCGGCGGAATTTGAACTCAGAATGTAGAGACAGACGGAATACTGCTAAGCATTTCTCCCGGCCTGTTAACGATTCTAATAACTCGCCGCTTTAAATAATCTAATAATGATCCTTTCTACTAAAGGCACAAGGTCTGAAAATTTTGAGGGTGCGAAGGGGACTAGTGGATTGCATCGACTCCAGTGTTTCACTGGTACTTATTTTATCGATCCCAAAGGATGAAATGCAAAGTCGACGTCGGTGGCATCTAAACTGAGAACGTAACATCAGGAGAAAATGTCGCTAAGCATTTTCGTCAGGCGCGGTAACGACTTTGCTATCTCGCAGCCTTAAGCACTCGAATAATAATGACAACAAAATGATTTGATGCGTGATCCGGCAAGTTAATGAGCTCACGATAAGAAATAATAACCAAATAACAACTTAATAACTAAATAGCTAAATAAATATCAACGGGAAGCCGTTTCAGTGATTCAATTTTTATTCCATTAGCACTTTCGGGTTGAGATCTTTTCTATCAGAGGGGATGCAAATTGTCCTCATCGATACAGAAGGCAGTCGAAAAAGCAGACTGGCATATCTTTACTGCTCTCTGATACTAAACAGATATTTCCATAAATCCAGCTCAGATCTGCTCTGCAGAATGCTGTTCTGTTTCTTAATGAAATCTTCCGACGCACACCAGAGCTTTATAACTCTAGTATGTGGCTAAAGCCTGTCGTCTGTTTCATTGGAATATCTGTGCTGAAATAATGAATTGTGCGATGCGACCGTGTAAAAGTGTTTCAATATACTGATGTGTGACAACTGTTTCGTTGATTCAATGTATGTCGCCATGTATCAACAATATAATTTATACCAAAATTTCGTTTTGGGATTAGGTTAGCAAGATTCTTTATATGAGTTCGTGTGTTGAAGCATATTATGTTGTGTCTGGGGAGAGTCATTTTCTTTTTGTGCCTTATAATGTAACACTTCTCTTCTCTATCCGCTCAGTCGAAGTCGACTCTCGGTCACTCGTTGGATCAGTGTCCTCCAGTCAGTTCTATCCTGGGCCGCTTCTTTCAGATTGGCTATGTCCATTCCGGTATCACTCTTGATGTTGTCAAGCCAGCAGGTTTTTGGTCGGCCTCTTCCTCTCTTGCCACTAACCATTCCGAGCATGATGTCCTTCTCCAGGGATTTTCTCCGCATAATATGACCGAAATATGCCAATCTATGCTTGGTGATCCTAGCTTCTAGCGACATTTTCGGTTTATCTGCTAATTCTTGATTATACCAAAATTGTTTCCGTAAATGTTGTAAATGTCCTTCTTCTGGATCCTTCATCTCAGACTTCAGTAACGTAGCAGGTTTCTCCGCTCAGATCTCCGCATATCAAATCTATATCTCTTCCTGAAAGTAAGTCACGTGGATGTAAATCCCCCTTTTTGTCATTGTTTGTTTTACTTTTCCATCGTTCTTTTTTTTTGTTGTTGTTTACCTGTTAACCTTTGTACTTGACTATTCTTTCGTAATACAGATTCCTTTCACAAAACTTAGAGCGCATCCTCTAGCATTTTGTTTTCTATTATTTCTGTCTGAAAGGAAAGACCCGATGAAGCCACACGGGCACAGAAGTATCTCTGCTGCATTTTTGGCATTATTTCAAGCCAGCCGGCTTTTTTTGCGCAAACTGCACGTGTAAATTCTTTTCGCATACGAGTAGTATCGATCGTACAACAGCTGATGTACTTGCGCGTACAAATGCACGTTCCCACGGCTTTATCGATCGCATTCTCACTTGGAATCGATTTTTGTAATTTTTTCAAGATTTATACACGCCCTGATACCGAACGGTATCTACATATAAAATTTTGAGCGCAATCGGATGGAGGATGCCCGAGATCCTAGAGGACACACTCAGAGACAGACAACGGATTTTATATAATAGATATATGTATATGCATGTACGTATGTGCATGCGTATTTGGAAAAATGAATATTCATTAGTGTATAGAAATTCGAGGCAAAATGAATCTAGACAATACTAGAAATAGAGCGAAATAATTTATTATAACTGAGAAGTTTATAATCCTTATTCATAAGTCTCGTCTTTCCTTTCAGTTAAGAATAATACGTGTGTGTCTATGAATCATTATATGCACACATATGTATGTATGTATGTATGTGCACCTATGCATATGAATATATATATAGAGAGAGGGGGGTACGTTTGTATGCGCGTGAGTGCGTACGTGTGTGTCTCTGTGTATGCGTGTGAGTGTATATCAAAGCTATAAATTTAGTTACAGCCAAATAAAAGAAGCACAAAAAAGTTATAACAACAGAATAAAAATCCTTTACTCTTGAATATTAAGTGTTACGTCTCCTGTTGTACCACCAAACAAATACCTACATTTATACATACATACATACATACATATATATATATATATTTATATATATATATATATATATATATATATATATGTGTGAGTGTGTGTGTGTGTGTGTATAAATGTGTATAATCTCTGTATGTGTGTACATATATGTATATGTATGTACATATATATATATATATATATATATATATATATATATATATATATATACTGTATATATATGTATAATATATGTATATAATATATATATGTATATGTATATATATATATACTATACATATATATTTGTTTGCACGTATATATATATATATATATATATATGCACGTGCTTGTATGTATGTATGTATGTATGTATGTATGTATGTATGTATGTATGTATGTATGTATATACGTATGTATGTATGCTTGTGTATAAGGACACGGTATTGGTTGATGAGTCATCGACAGACATTTAATGGATTCATTTGATGATGGAATGGTGGTGGTGACGCGGGCGGCACTGGCGGTGGTGGTGGCGGTGGTGGTTGTGGTGGTGGAGATGGTGGTGATGGTCATATCGATTGGTTCTGGGGAGATCTGCTGCGATAGGTAGTTGGTGCAGATACTGGTGGGTGGTGGTGACCAAATGATTACTGAAACCACGAGCAACCACAGATTTCAAAAATAAAAAAAAAAGAAAAGTAAAATAACAAAACTGGAGAAATATAGTTCAACACATTGTTGTCCCACCGGCCTCCCATACAACTCCCTATTTTCCGTACAGTCTTTCAACCATTATCCCAAATTACATCTATGCAAGACTAAATATACACCTACTAATACACACGTCATCGATGTATACACATTGCACACGAACGTGTACTCAGATGCGAGTACAAATATAATCTTATGCTCGCTCACAGGAACACCGAACACAGACATACATACAGTGTGTACATAGAAATGTACACAGACACAAACACACATACACACACATATATATATATACACACACACACATAAACATATATACCCTCATACACATACACCACCAAATGCGTATGTATTGTATTTACATACATACGCATACATATATGTATACATATATGCATAATGCATACATGTATATATATATATATATATATATATATATATATATATATATATATAATACATAAATACATACATATACTCTTTGGCTCTTTTATTTGCTTCAGTCATTTAACTGCGGCTACGCTGGAGCACCGCTATATATATATATATATATATATATATATTATATATATGCATATATTATATATATATATAGTATATATATATATATATATATATATATATGCATATATATATGTATATATATATAATATGAGGGAATTAATTATTTTATTGTTTTTATCTTTAACCTGAAGAGTGGCTATATATATATATATATATATATATATGTATATATATATGTATATATATATATATTGCGACATACATATACAAACACACATATACATACATGCCTTTATACATACATACATACATACATACATACATACATACATACATACATACATACATACATACATTCAGCGATGTATTCATACTTATAGATAGTGCAAAACATACATACACGAATATACACGTATACAATAACAAACATACACACGTATTGCATCCACCCGTATCCGGTTGAAGCAAACATTCCCCGCCCCTCACACGTACAAGAACAAAAACAAATCAAACCCGGGGTGTTTGGTTTACTCAAGTAGAACAGTGTACGTGTCTTAAATAAGGTATTTCGCGTAGATTTTTATGCTAGAAACAGGTTTCAGTTTGTCCGATTTCTCGTCCACCACACCCTGTCTCTTTCGCTGTATGTATGTATGTATGTATGTATGTATGTATGTATGTATGTATGTATGTATGTATGTATGCATGTATGTATGTATGTATGTATGTATGTATGTATGTATGTATGTATGTATGTATGTATGTGTGTATGTATGTGTCTGTATGTATGTGTGTATGTATGTATGTGTGCGTGTGTGTATGTATTTATGTATGTGTGTATGTGTATCTATGTATGTATATATACATACATATACATATACATATGTGTGTGTGCATATCTAATATGTAGACAATATATATATACACGCATTATATATTTATTTCTCTCTTTCTCTCTCTTTCACACAGTACGAACACAAGCACACACACACACACACACACACATACATACATATATATATATATATATATATATATATATATATAAATATATACACATACATATATATATATGTATATAAACATACATACATACATATATATATATACATATATATGTATATATGTATATATATATAAATCCTTAAATCCTTAAAAATGTTTTAGCCCGAAGGCCGCGGCCATGCTGGGGCACCACCGCTGAATGAGCCACACTAGTTTGTGAATCCACCTCTGATACGTGGCACTTGATCAACAAGGGAGTTCGATGCTGCTGCCCGCATCCGCGTCTCCTGTCGTGAGGTAGGTTCATCTGGGACTTCCAACAAGAAGAGATCCAGTTTAGTTTTAAAGAAACCCACATCCACACCATGTAAGTCTCTCAGGCATTTAGGGAGGATGTTGAAAAGCTGTGGTCCTCTGAAACCCAAGCTGTTGCAGTATCTGGACCTGTATTTTGATGGTGATGTTGGAATCCTTGGCACCACGCAGCGGCGCCCCGTTCTGCGGTTGGAGTAACTTTGAATGCCAAAGTTTGGGATAAGACCCTCCAGGATTTTCCAGATGTATATACTGCATATCTCTCCCGCCTCCGCTCCAGGGAGAAGAGGTTTAATACCTTCAGTCTTTCCCAGTAGCTGACATTTTGCATTGAGACGATTTTCTTTGTGTAGCTTCTCTGAGTTGCTTCGAGTTCTGCTGTTTGTTTTATTGTGTGGGACCAAAGTTGGGAGCAGTAGTCCAAGCGGCTGAGGACAAATGTTTTCCATAGGACCATCAGTGTCTCCTTCTCTCTTGTTCTGAAAGTTCGGAGAATCCATCCAGCTAGCCGTCTGCATTTTATCACCAGATTAGCAATATGCATTTGGAAAGATGCATCATTGCTCATGTCAATGCCCAGGTCACGCACTGATTTTGACTCAGGGATTGCAATTCTTCCTGGGCCAGTGTATCCAGTTTTCACGTCATTTACCTTTGTGTGCCAGTAGCGCAGGGCCTGGAACTTACCTGCATTAAACTGCATGTTGTTGTCCTCAGCCCACCTGTATATTGTGTCCAGCTCATGTTGCAGATGCGCAATATTTTCAGGGTTCTGTATTGCGTGGGAGACCTTTGTGTCATCTGCATAGCTAGCAAGGGTGGTCATCGTAGCAACTGAAGGCATGTCTGAAAGGGCCACTATGAACATCAGTGGCCCCAAGACAGTGCCCTGTGGGACACCGCTTGTTATTTGCGTTTATACATACATACATACATACATACATACATACATACATACATACATTCATACATACATACATACATACATACCTATATATGTGTGTGAGTGTATATGCGTGCACGAGCGCACTCATGTCTTTCTGTTTATCTATGAATCTATCTTCCCATCAACATATATAGATAAATACAAATACATAAATTAGACAGAAAATTAGATAGATAGACAGATAGATAGACAGATAGATAGATAGATAGATAGATAGATAGATAGATAGATAGATAGATAGATAGATAGATAGATGGATGGATGGATGGATGGATGGATGGATGGCTATAGCAATGCGTGTTCCAAGTTTCGAGCGTGTACGCGTGTGCGTGCCTCCGGTGTGTCCGTACCTGTCTGTTTGTTTGTGTGTGTGTCTCTCTCTCCCTCTCTCTCTCTCTCTCTATATATATATATATATATATATATATATATATTATATAAAAGGGCTTAGTAAAATAAATTACTTTGCCACATACTGAACTCATTAGAAATAGCAGCTAAAAAAAATTTTTTTAAACTATTTCTAATACTTAAAGAAAATCTCTCTCATATAGTGTTTGCTCAGTTCAACTCACGAAAGTATGGGGGTAAAGACATTAAAAAATCAAATGCAAAGGTTATTTGAGAACGTACGTTTCTAGATTAATCAAATCGACATTTCTTTCGTCAGCTCAGAACTCCTTGATTCGGATTTGAGAACACTGAAAGTGGGAGCATACCCTTTCGGCTTCTTATCGCTTCTGAAGATCTGCTCGAACTATCAGTGCCAGCAAATTCAAAATATGCAAGCGAAGAATTTCTGCTCTCCCCTTTCCACCAGCGTGGGTTAAAATTAGTAAACACTATGTTTTATCGGTAAAATCCGAAGCATTAAATAGAGAGAGATGAATTATAATTTCAACAATTGAGGGTAAAATTAATTAATTATTAATCAATTTCACCAAGTATTCAGTATGCAAAGGGACCGTTCTCAAATAACCTTTGCATTTGATTTTTTAATGTCTTTACCCCCATACTTTCGTGAGTTGAACTGAGCAAACACTATATGAGAGAGATTTTCTTTAAGTATTAGAAATAGTTTTAAAAAATTTTTTTAGCTGCTATTTCTAATGAGTTCAGTATGTGGCAAAGTAATTTATTTTACTAAGCCCTTTTATATAATGTAATAATTTGAATTCGCCTAAATGGTCCTTTGCATACTGAATACTGGTGAAATTGAATATTAATTAATTTTCCCTCAATTGTTGAAATATATATATATATATATATATATATATATATATATATATTTATATATATTTATTTATATTTGTGGATGTATGTATATCTGTCTATAACTATACAAGCGTATGTATAGACGTATACATATGTCCGTCACTTTCTATACAAACATACTGATATGCATGTGTGTGAGTGTTTGTGTGTGACTGTTTGTCTGTGTCTTTGCGTGTGGGGTGTGTGTATACCATGATGGTTGTTAAGATGTGGTTGAGAAGGTGTGCGATCACGGGAAGAAGAGATGAGAGATTGATAGTCCAGTAGACAGAAAATGACAGTTCAGATAACCACCCACCCAGTCTCTCTCCCCTCTCTCCCTCTCTTCCTCTCTCTCTCTCTCTCTCTCTCTCTTCTCTCGTTCTCTCTCTGTATATGAAAATACACACGCATCTTCATATACAGTATGTCTTTATGTACCTGTATCCATAACAGAAATAATAATCACTCCCGTCACACGCGTTGCATCTCTGTTTCAACAATGGTCATTTATCACGTGACATGGAATACTGCCGTAACAGCTCGCTCATTTGAATAAATTCTTCATCTCTCATTCCAGGAAAACTTACCTTTGCCCTTAGCATTTTACTTGTTTCAGTCACTGGACTGCAGCCATGCCGGACTGGGCACCGCCTTGGGTTTTTTTTAGTAAAAATAATAATTAAAATAATAAAAATAAGAATTGACTTGCAATACTAAGCACATCACATAACAACATGGCGACCAAATGGCTTTGGCCAATAATGGCTGAAACCTAAGTTTTCTACACACACACACACATATCACTTAAACGCATGCATATGTATGCACATATATACATACATAGACATTCACGCGCACACACATATGTATATACATACATGAGCATATATATATATACATACACATACGTACATACATACACATTTACATATATATGCATATATATATATATAAATACATATATATATATAACTAATGCCACATGACATTTGGCGCCGCCTTCTTCTAACATGTGGCATTACTTGGTATTTGCCCTTATTAGAATTTTATAATTATATTTATAAAATTATATACTTTACATTAATTTTTTACCTTTAATTGGCTTTTACATGCTAACTACTTTATAAAATCCAATATAGATTTTATTCTTGGTTTTAATTGATATATATATGTATATACACGTATACATACATGCATACATACGTACATACATACATACATACATACATACACACATACACGCATACATACATACATGCATACATACATACATACATACATACATACATACATACATACATACATACATACATACATACGTACATACATACATACATACACACATGATGTTCGTCTTATCTTGTCTGATGACAGCCATCTCAAGTGATCTACATCATCCCAGCATAAGCCTGTGTGATCCACGATGACTCTTAAGGACATCAGTTGGTCTGCGAGGCTTCAAACATTTATGACAGATAAAATTCAAAATTTCTACGGTGTATATTATAGTTTGCTCGTGGTACATGTGCCTTTTCGCATGAAACTTACTCCGAAAGATATTTCTACAAACTATACTCGTGTTGTTACCATAAAAGGATGGCAAATCATTATTAAATTCAACCGGATTTCGCAATTTACTACGGAATTTCATTTGGACAATGTACGTATTCTGTTTTCAACAGATGTCGGTCACAAAAACTGCATTTCCAGCTCTTCATCTCAGCTGTTGCATCCATGACAACCCCATCTACACACGCCAGCCTCATTTATTTCGTTCTTAGTCGAAAGACACCTGTTGTTATGTCCTGTCATTTGTATTTGTGCAACATTCTCCGATTTTTTCCGTCCTTGTTTTCGTATACGTTCGTTGCTTTCTTCCAAGGAATGTAATGCTCTTAGCTTAGTTTTTCCTTAGGGCTGGCCAGATTGGAGCTATCTCGACTATAAGCAGCCGAAATTGCAACGATAATCTGGAAAATCTATTTTGAATTACACTAAACTGTCATGAATACATTTCCTCTACATTTCTTTGACTTGTGTTGATGTTGTTTTCCAAATTGTAACTCTGCATAAAAGCTCTATGTAGCCGGTTTCACATCTAACATATCTGGTAACCACCCTGCCCAACATACCTGATTTTGTATTAAATGCAACTCAACAGTACAAAACCAGCTCTCGACAATATTTCCGTATCTGATAGTAAATCTTCCTATAATACCTTCAGTATTTTTCTGAGGCATTTTTGGTGTAATCTCTAAATCACTTTTAAACGTCTACTACGAGCAATTCGTGTCTGAGAATACAATAATTTTACCAATATGCATGTTTTGTAAACGCTGATTTTTGCGTGAGATGTAATACTTTCATCTGGACGGGACGCCGGTCCGTCTCAGGTGAGCTGCAATATGCAGGAGGAAAGAGTGAGAGAATGTTGTGGCGAAAGAGTCAGCAGAACTTCGCCATTACCTTCTGCCGGAGCCGCGTGGAGCTTAGGTGTTTCGCTCATAAACACACACATCGCCCGGTCTGAGATTCGAACCCGCAATTCCTCGACCACGAGTCCGCTGCCCTAACTACTAGGCCATGTGCCTCCACAGACGGCTTATTCCTACTCTTGAGAAGACTTTACTCATAGATTTACCAAACAGTTTCATACACTCTTAGGCTCTTTACCTATCTACGCGAACACAAACACATCAACCGAGTCCCTATTGAATCGGAGTTCTTTAACTGCGAATAAACATCATCCTATGTATGTCAGATGTTGCAATGTTGCTTCCTGCTTTCAAGAATTCTATGAGGATTCCATCAAGGCCAAGGGCCTTACAAGATTTTAACTGATTTATTACAACAGAGTCTCCCCCATATTCTCGTATGTCATCCATATGAGTGAACAGATGCATACATACATACATACATACATACATACATACATACATACATACATACATACATACATACACACATACATACATACATACATACATACATACATACATACATACATGCATGCATACATACATACCTGTGTCTGTGTGAGTGTGTGTGCGCGTACGTGTGAAAGTTCTTTCAAGCTTTCTACGTCATATCATTTATATTTTCACTTGTAATATATTGGAAGCGCAAAATACTAGAAAAAAAAATGTCTAAGGTGTTATTGTCTGTGCATATACACCTGTGTGTTTGTCAGTGTAATGTTGGTTCATATATCAATGTGTGCGTGTGTGCGAGTGTGCGCTCGTTGTGTGTTTGTGTATGGGTCTATGGTTGATATTATGGCTATATACGCACATAAATCAACTCGTAATGTTGTTTAATGACAACTAAGGTGATGCTGCAGACTTGCATATGTCTCTCTGTAGTTGTGCAGTTCTATAAACAAACACACACACACACATAAGCACACACACACACACACACATATATAAACACATACACACATATAAACACACACACACATATACATATATGCACATTTATGTATGACGTGAGATATATATTATTTATATATATCTACATCTATATCTATATCTATATATATATATACACGCACACACGTTTCATAAGTGTGTATATATATTTTCTATAACATGTGTTTGTGCGTATATGCATGTGTATTTGTGTCCATGAACATGAATCTGTGCGTGCGCGTACATGTATTTGTTTGTGTGTGTGTGTGTGTGTGTGTGTGTGGTGTGTGTGTGTGTATGTGTGTGTGTGTGCATGCGTGTGCGTGTAAACATAGTTATACACTTGTATAAACACGTAAACATCAAAGCACACACAGTTTGAAATACCTGTACACTTTCTAGGGCACGAGTTTCTGTTTGGGACACGGAGTCATGTTGTCGTGAAATATGGCGGCGCCAACTTGGCGGCCATAGTAAAAAGGTTTTCCTTTTGTGTTTGTGAATATATGTGTGTATTTGGGCCAACATACATCCACACACACACACACACACAACACACTTATGGTGTCAATACAGATACATATAAACATATTATTATACACATATATGTAAAGATACACTAGCACACGCCATAACATATATACACACGTAAGTCAAAAATGAACATACAACGTTAAAAGCTTCACAGGAGCCATTTTCACAACATCGTATAGGTGCGATAAATTTATGAAGAATAATCTATACATACATGCACACAAATTCAAAAACTCATACACTTAGGTTCATGAAATCATTCACAAATATGACCATATAGTTACATACATACAAAGACGAACGCTTTGCATACACATACTGTTCACAGAATCACTATATTGGATATCGTTACCATTCTTTGTTTACTTCTAGCTCAGCCACGATCAAAGTTAGATGCGCTCCAACCGTGACTATCCGATATTTCTTGTCAGATATTGGAAAAATCGTAGCCGTCACTCGCAAGTGAATCTCAACTGTTTAAATGTATCATGCTTTCTGTAATTTTTTGTAGGTGTTTATATGGTTGAAAGCAAATATGAGCGTTTTCTTGGGCTTCCCTGCTGTTGTCTTGACATAGCGATACATCGGAAATATGACAGCTTGAGGGATACAGGGGGAGAGATAAAGATAGAGAGAGATAGCGATAGATAGAGATAGTGATATATATATAGAGAGAGAAGTTTGTTCTAACATTTGGCTCGTACTTATTTTCAACTGAGAAAGCAACAGCAATGTAGAATATATTGCCTTGCTCAAGGAAGCAGATGCAATTGGCCACCCTTTCCAGGAATCGAACCTGCGACCTTATGATCGTGAACCTTACAGTCCTAACCACTAAACCACACGTCTTTCAGATGCATTGTATATGTGGAATTTTAAGTTTAGTAATGAGATAAATATACTCTTTACTCTTTACTCTCTTTTACTTGTTTCAGTCATTTGACCGCGGCCATGCTGGAGCACTGCCTTTAGTCGAGCAACTTGACCCCGGGACTTATTCTATCGGGGTTTTTTTGCCGAACCGCTAAGTAACGGGGACATAAACACACCAGCGCCGGTTGTCAAGCAATGCTAGGGGGACAAACACATACACACAAACACACACATGCATATATATATATATATATATATATATACATATATACGACGGGCTTCTTTTCAGTTTCCGTCTACCAAATCCACTCACAAGGCTTTGGTCGGCCCGAGGCTATAGTAGAAAACACTTGCCTAAGGTGCCACGCAGTGGGACTGAACCCAGAACCATGTGGTTGGTAAACAAGCTACTTACCACACAGCCGTGCATCGATTTTGAT
>NC_043009.1:59460569-59470569 GCF_006345805.1 Octopus sinensis
ATATGCTTAGCGGAATTTCATCCATTTATATGTTCTGAGTCCAAATTCCGCCAGAGTCGACTTTGCCATTCATTCCTTAGAGATCGATGAAATAAGTACCAGTAGAGTATTGGGGGTCGGTGTACCCGACTTGCTCTCGTCCCTGAAATTGCTGGCTTGGTACCAACATTTAAAACCAATGAAAATACAAACCTGGAATTTTTGGTGCTAGGAAAAGAATTCGTCGAATCCGTTGACCCCAGTGCTTCAGCAAGTGGTTTATTTTGTTGACCCTTATAGTGTCTCAACTTAGAAAGTAAAGAACCGAATCAGATAGCGCGTGGCAATTACTTTTTCCGCTCATGCATGGCTGTGTGATAAGAAATTCCAACATGGTTTCGGGTTTAATCCCTCTGCTTGGCACCTTCTACTTTAGCCTTGGGCCGGCCAAAGCCTTGTGAGCGGATTTAGTAGACGGAAATTTAAAGAAGTCTGTGTGTCTGTGTGTGTGTCTGTGTGTGTGTCTGTGTGTGTGTCTGTGTGTGTGTGTGTGTGTGTGTGTGTGTGTGTGTGTGTGTCTATTTGCCCATCACCACTTGACAATTGGGGTTGGCGTTTCTACGTCCCCGTATCTAAGCGGTTCGACAAGAGACACCTATTAAAATAAATACCAAGATCTAAAAGTAAAATGAGAACGCAGTCGAATCCTCCATTCAGTGCTCCAGCATGGCAGCGGTCTACTGACTGAAACAAGCAAAAAAAATATATCTAACGAATTTGCCCTATCAACTGCCAGTCTCATTGTTTCTAACACAGGGCCAAAACCTAAAATTTTTTCATTGGAGCATCCGTCAATACCAACGACCGTTGTACTTGACATTCTCTTTATTTTTGTCGACCCCGGAAGAATGAAAACGCAAATCTGAACTTGACAGGGTTCGAACTCAGGTCGTAAAGGATGTAACTAAATAAAGACATTCTCTACGGAGCTCAGAAATAACGGTCTCAAATTTTATCTAAAGGCCAACAATTTTTGGACTTACTTATTTTGAAGACCTCGAAAGAAAGACTAGCAAAGTCTACCTCGGCGCTCTAAAATAATAATGTTGATTATGTATTTTATATATGTGCTTATGCCTGTGTAAATATAATTTTATATAAAAAGCATAAATGTGTGTCTGCTGTTTATGTGCATAGTAGCGCTTACGTCTGCTTATATGCAACCCACTCGGATTTTTTAAAATTCCTGTAACGCATATTTACACACACACACACACACACACACACACACAAACACCACACATACATATGTCACTCTCTCTCACTCTCACACGTTCTCCCTTTATTCGTGCGCGTATGTATGTAGTATGTGTATATTTATGTGTGTGTTTGCGTGTGTGTGTACGTGTGTGCTTGTGTGTAAAAGAATATTTTTTTACTATCCAAATACATTTAGGTTTTTGCAATATTTGTCATTTTGTTGACGATTTAATGCCTGCCCAGAGTGTTTACTCACAGAGCAGGCTCCACACACACATACACACACACACACACACGCACACACACACGCACACACTCACGCACTTCTATGCACGCATATACACAGACGCACACAAATATATGCAAGCACACTCACACTCAAATATACATATATATATATATATTCATGTCATTATTCTTTTACCTGTTTCAGTTATTTCACTGCAGCCTCGTCGTATATATAATATATATATATATATATATACGATGGGCTTCTGTCACTTTCCGTCTACCAAATCCACTCACAAGGCTTTGGTCGGCCCGAGGCTACAGTTGAAGGCACTTTCCCATGGTGCCACGCAGTGGGATGAGAACCTGGAACGATGTGGTTGGTAAGGACGCTACTTACCACACAGCCATATATGCTATACAGATATATAGGTGAATCGATCAGAGATAGATAGATAGATAGATAGATAGATAGATAGATGGATAGATAGATAGATTGATTGATAGATAGATAGATAGATAGATAGATAGATAGATAGATAGATTGATAGATAGATAGATAGATAGATAGATAGATAGATAGATAGATAGATAGATAGATAGATAAATAGATAGATAGATAGATAGATAGATAGATAGATAGATAGATTGATAGATAGATAGATAGTAGATAGATAGATAGATAGATAGATAGATAGATAGATAGATAGATAGATAGATAGATTGATAGATAGATAGATAGATAGATAGATAGATAGATAGATAGATAGAAAGGCAGACGGAGAGACAGACAATCAGACAGACAGACGGACTGAAGGAGAGACATATAGACAGAGAAATAAACAGCGATAGAGAGAGAGGGTGAGGAAAAAGAATCTAACACAAAGAGAGAGAGAGAGAGAGAGAGAGAGAGAGAGTGTGAGTGATACAAGAGAAAGTGGGAGAAAAAGCTTTGTTTAATTGCAAACGAGAACTACACTGCTTCTGGTCAATATATCTTGTTACTTGATCGTAGATCTGTTGGCTGTGGCAATAAGGATGCTAATGGCTGTTGTTGTGATGATGATAGTGGTAAAGAGGAGGAGGAGGAGAAGGACGACAAAGAGGAGCAGGAAGAGGCTCTTGTTTACAAATGGCCGTTTTATTATCATCTTAACAAAAACCTGAATAAATATAGAGTCCAAGGTACAGAATATCTTTATAAATTAATAAAACACCACTACACTTTCGAGATAGGTTACCCAGCTGATGGGACTTGAAAAAACCAAACAAAACGAAACGAAAAAACACACAGAGATCTTAAAGTTTCTGGTTTCAGTCGTATCTAATTCGATTTCTCTCATTGTCTTTGCTGTAAACAACATTTACACCATCAAGTAACAAGATATAATGATTTTAGAAACGGACGGTAGAGTCTTTTGTAATGAAGATGCTATATTTCATCATTCAACTTTCTCTTGTTTCCATCTCTCTGGCTTCGACTGTGTCTGTCTGCGGAGTTTAGTTATAATGCGTAAAAAGCAGTAACTTTGCAAAACCAGTCAACCGCACATCTTCAGATCTGGACAGGAGCATTGGTCTCCGGCAACTAGACAGCTCTCACTTGTGGTTCCCAGAAGTATGTTGAGTTCCCCCGATGACCACGCTATGGGTATCTCACTTTAGTTAGTGAGAAAAACAAAGTTGAGGGTGCCGCCAATCTCGGAAGGATTGTTATACAGGGGAAGTTACTAAAATGACACACGAGACAAAAGTACTCCATGTGGTAAGTAGCTTGCTTATCAACCACATGGTTCTGGGTTCAGTCCTACTGCGTGGCACTTTAAGCAAGTGTCTTCTTCTATAGCCTTGGGCCGACCAAAGCCTTGTGAGTGGATTTGGTAGACGGAAACTGAAAGAAGTCCGTCGTATACACACACATATATATATATATATGTGTGTGTGTGTGTGTGTGTGTGTGTGTGTGTGTGGTCTGTGTGTTTGTGTATGTTTGTGTGTCTGTGTTTGTCCACCCAACATCGCTTGACAACCGATAGTGGTGTGTTTACATGCCCGTAACTTAGCGGTTCGGCAAAAGAAACCGATAAAATAAGTACTAGGCTTACAGAGAATAAATCCTGGGGTCGATTTGCTCGAATAAGGGCGGTGCTCCAGCATGGCCGCAGTCAAATGACCGAAACAAGTAAAAGAGTAAAAGAGGGTCAGAAGGCATGACAGAAATATATGAGACACGCTCCTAGGGCACGCGCTTGACAGAATACAGACTCGGCCACATACAGCGAGGAGGACATTCCAAAGGCTGGAGCAGCTTCAATGGTAAATGATGCCCCCACCCAGTCTTCAAAATCATTTGGACAGAAAATATATGAATTCTGTAGATGAGGTCAGAACAGTACTGGAGGAGTATTTTTCGTCACAGACAACTGAATTTTGGAAGAGGGTCCATGCAAGTCTACTAGATAGATAGAAGAGCATTGTAGAAAATGAAGGAGAGTATATTTTAGATTAAAAAAGAACTTTGTTTATCTTAATTTTGAAAAATAAAAGAATTATATAAAAAAAACTGCGTTATTTATGATATGACCCAATACACATTTTGTCTTGGTATGAAAGATGGGCTACGGCAAATATTCTGTTCGGTTATACAGATTTGCTTGTCAGTTGTTTGGCCTTAAGCAGTTGAACTTAGTGTCTGACAATATGTGCATCTCTGCTCACGAACAAGAGTAGTGGGGTGGGGGACATCTTAGCCAAGTCTTGGGAGAATTTCTTTGGGGATTGAATAATTTGTCCCTGGAAACATAGGTATTTCGTTCATCTTCCTTAAACAACCCTTATTCAGGGACCTTTTGAACGGGATGGGCTATTCGACCTTAAGAAAATTCTAACAGGGCCCCACCTGCAAGGTCATGCATTGTTTATCTTGATATGAGATCCCCATGTTGCGCACATATGGTTGTGATGCATGTGCCTGGTGTACACTTATCAGACGGGTAGTCATGCTGGGTATACTGGGCTTCGTATATTTGTATTCCAGTGTAACTTTGATGGCATGTGCTGTTCTCTATCTCAATAATAATAATAATAGTAATAATAGTAATAATAATAATAATAATAATAATAATAATAATAATGCGAAGTTGCTTACTTATCGACCGACCATGCCCATTTGATTCCAGGATCGTAAAGAAAGAGGAAGAAAAAAAATACAATCCCTTAAAATTTGAAATAGGAAGTGTTTGGCGCATGCGAACAGTAAAGGCCGGGCCTATCATAATTGGTGCATTGGTAAAAAGTAAGCCAAGATGTAGACAGGAGGCTTAAGGAAATTGGAATAGAATGCCCGGTAGAGCTCCTATAGAAAGTTCATCTCTTAGGGACGGCAAAGATTATGAGGAAGGTTCTAAGCACATGAAAGACTACTTAATACGTTTAGATACCTAAGGTTACAGGTAGTAATCCGCTACTTACATAAATCCTACCAGAAATAAAACCGAACCTGAGCTAATCCGAAATAATAATAATTCATTTTATTAGCCACAGGGGCATATGGAAGTGATCGATTATTTTAAAATCAAAACAAGACAACGTAAAAGAAGTAATACGAGGCTATGTTTTGTACTTTTAAGTTGACCCTTCGTATTTTCATTTTAGCTTACATTTCCATATTTCGAGATTTGAACCCATTTTTTTTTTTTCAGGAAATCTTCAGAGAAGGGACTCTGTGAGTTGATATCTCTGTTTTGTTGTCATCTCTGTTTTGCAGTGAGACCATCAAAAATTATACACACGAACATAAACATATATTATGTGTCGTGTATTTTGTGTATATGATCGTACTATTAAAGTTAGACGGATATAAGTAAAGTCAACAAGTTGTGTCTGTGTGTATACACGATTACACACAGAGACACACGCATACACACACACACACACACACACACACACATACATTTATATATGCAGAGAAGAGGAAGAAGAGAAGAAGAAGAGAGGGGTAGAGAAGTAGATGATGTGAGAAATGGGTGAGAATCGGGAGAAGTAAGGCACAAGGCGAGCGAGAGTGGGAAATGTTTGTATAGCATATATGCAAATGTATGGGAATACGTGCGCGTGTTTATATTGTATGTATATATATATATATATATATATATAAATATATATATCTGTATATGTATATATATATATATATATTATATATATATATATACGCATACAGATATATATACACACACACACACACACACACACATATATATATATATATATATATATATATATATATTATACACACACATATATATATACAAAACGAACCAGAGAGGGCGGGGGAGAGAGGAAGGAGGATAAATAAATAGATAGGTACATAAATAGATAGACAGATAAATAAGTTGAGTGTGAGTGCGAAAAACCTACGCCGTCATACACTCATACACACACACACACATATACATACACATATATACATACAAGCCCACGCATCCTACACCACACACACAGAGGCACATACACACACACACAGGCACAAACACACAGACAAATGCTCGGAGAGAGAGTAAAAAACATCTATAAAACACGAACACCCAGCAGTATTTAAGTTATATTTTTTCTAAAGTGGTTTTTAAGCCCATTTTTATCCAATACCCAAACCTCCAGACGGCCATAACACCATTTCTAGACTGCTCTACTTTAGACTAAATCACACATAAGCTGGTTTATTTACATATACGCATATGTTTGACGCCAATTTACCATATTTATGACAGATAGCTCTATAGAAATGAAAAGATAAATTGTGTTTATTTTGAAAACTTTAAAAATAATACCATTTCACTTTATTCTATGAATATGTTCAGAATAAACAATGATTAAATATATTGCTGTACTTAGATACGCTTCGTTCTGTTTTGAGTTCAGATACCGTTGAGATCAACGTTTCTTTACATCCATTGGGGTCGATAATATAAAGTACTAGTCAATTATTGGAGTCAATCTAAACGAATAACCACGCACACACACACACACCATTCAGAACTGCTGATCTTGTCTGTAAATTTGACATTTGTAGAGCGTTAGATTGGCAAAATCGCTTGACCATTGATAACATTTTTCATGCCTAAGTTTCGGTGTTGAAATTCACCCAATGTCAAATTTACTTTTCATCCTTCTAAGGTCGATAAAATAGACCATCAGTTAAGTACGGGATTCAGTTTAGTCGATTAACCCGTTTATTATCAAATTTCTGATCTGCTGCTTATCGTGTACGCATAAAAACTATTATAACGACGAAATAACAGAATCGTTAACACATCCGATAAATGCTTACCAACGTTTGTTCCAGCTCTTTGCTTTCTGCGTTCAAATTCTGCTGAGGTTGACTTTGTCTTTATTCATTTAGGGATCGATAAAATAAGTGCCAGTTGGGCACTGGAGATCGATAGGATCGATTTCCCCCTTACCTTGTTATTTACTGTCCTTATGCCCAAATTAGAAATAATTATGAGAGTTCAAATCCCACCGAAATCAGCTTTGCTTTTCATCCTTTCGCGGTCCTTAAATAAAGTACCTGTCGAGTACTGGAGTCGATGATATGAACTAACTCCCCCACTTAAAATGGCTAGCTTTTTGCCTAAATTCTGAAGAATTACTTTGGGGTTATGAAGAGGCAGAATCGTCAGCGCTGGAAACAGTCGTGCAGTATTTTGTTCCAGCTCCCTACGTTTTTATCTCAAATCCCTCCGAGGTTCAAATTTGCCTTTCATCCCTCTAGGTTCATTGAAACGAAATACGATTGAAATACTGGGATTGAATGTAATGATTACTCCCCCCTCCTCTTAAAATTGTTGGATCTGTGCGAAAAATTGACATTATTATTATTATTATTATTTCAAATATTATAACATTGATACCATTAAACATTAGTTTAATTACCGAGGATTTTAGCCTGAAGCTGGATGACAAGTCTCTTCAGATTTCAAGGATCTTAAGAGTTTTAAAGAATACAGGAGAGCATTTTTCTGCACGTGTCTCAATTCCAATATCCAATAACATCTGAAGTAGCAGTTAGGGTTTTGTGCTAAATGCAGCAATTTCAACCATTTTTTTTCCATTGTGTACCACAATCTGTTCATCTCTCTGGCTAAGTCATATTTCTCTCTTATTTTTTTTATTTTTTTATTTTGGAGTGTGTGATTTGCTTGAAATCCACTCAGCTTTCATACGGTAGTGCATAGTCTATGATCTTACACAGTTTTTCATTTCCTTCGCTCTCTCTCTCTCTCTCTCTCTCTCTCTCAATGACTATCTGGCTTTTTTGACTCAATGATAAGACTGTCTGAAGAAATCCCACGAGCTCCTTTAATTATCATTCTCCATGACAACCTCTGACTCGTCTTCATCCATTCCCGTCACTTCAAATCCACAAAACTTGTTTAACATCTCAATGCACTCTTTCATCGCCTCATTCAATCTCGCGTTTGTATTTTCGCTGTCCATCCTCTTTCCTGTGACATGAGTTTTATCAATATTTGTCTTTATCAAACCCGAGCTAATGACTTGTTCCTGATCTGCTATAATTACCGACTCAATTTCTTTCATCAGGTTTCTGTCTTTTAGCCACAACTGACATTCTTCACTTCCAGCTTCTTCGGTTTATAGCATGAATTAACCACATAGCTCTTTCTCTTTCCAGCTTGTTACCTTGCCCTTCTTTCTATTTTTGAAAATTACCGATGTCGTAGGAACTTTTAGCTATTTCTAGCCGAAGGAAAATTCTTCCCTTTCCTTCAACAAAAATTTTCAAACCCCAAAATTAAAAATTTATTTGTTTTCTGCATTTAATGAACCTCTGCCTTCTTCCCTTCTGGGTAAATAGGGCTTAACAAAAATTTTCAAACCCCAAATCTTAACATTTATTTGTCTTCTACGTTGAATAAACCTCTGCCTCTGTAGGGCTTATAGATATAAATTTATGGTGGTTTTTGACAGTGTTGTAGTTCGCTTGAAGCATTGTAATGTCCTTTCTACTAAAGTTACAAGGTCTTGGAGGACGCTAGCTGATTACATCGAACCCAGTGTTTCATGGAACTTAATTTATCGAGACCGAAAGGATGAAAGGCAAAGTCGACAACGGCGGAATTTGAACTCAGCACGTGAAGACAGACGAAATACCTATTTCTTTATTACCCGCAAGGGGTTAAACATAGAGGGGACAAACAAGGATAGACATAGGTATTAAGTTGATTACATCGACCCAAGTGCGGAACTGGTACTTAATTTATCGACCCCAAAAGGATGAAAGGCAAAGTCAACATCGGAAGAATTTGAACTCACAACGTAACGGCAGACGAAATACCGCTAAGTATTTCGACCGGCGTGCTAACGTTTCTGCCAGCTCGTCGCCTTTGAAGCATTGTAATATCGAAGAAATTAAAAAAGGGAGTAAATAGAAAGCTTCTGACAATGCAAAAGGTTTCATAAAACTTCCTGCGTTGTCAGAAGCTTTCTCTATCCCCCCCCCTTTTTTACCTCATACGCTGTGAGCAGTTTCCAAGTTCGTCTATCCAGTTATTTTTTTAAAAAAGGAGACAGGAACGGACTATCTCAAAACTGGTATGGTACAAGTATGGATTACCTTGATGATCTCACCTCCCAAACCTTTTCTTATACCCTTTGGATATTTTCATTATGGTGTCATCCTGTAGCGCTCCCAGGTACTTGTATTTCTTATTGCTTTTTCAGTGATCTAATGTCATTCCAAATTTTGGCACCAGACCAGCAGATTTGAATGGAGTGGGTGAGTCGATTATATCACTTCCCCCTTAAGTTCTCAGCTGGTATTTATTTTATTGACTCCGAAAGGAAAAGGGTGAAGTTGACCTCGATGACATTTCAGCTCAGAACATAAAGAGCAAGAAAAAAAGGAGTCGCTTTCGTTCATTTCACATCTTATGATCACATTGCTGTTAACCTTCTTATAGATGATAAGGTTCTTCAGACACTCCAGAAAGCAACGTTGTCGCTCATAATCATATGCCTTCCGTCTCCTTCCTAAATGGGGTGATACTGTTGTGAGGGATGGCTTCCTGATAATCTTTCCAACTAAGTACAAAGTTATTTCTCATCAGAAATTCGTTTAGTATTATTTTATCGAAATAATATATATATATTAGCAGGTTTTTTATTTCTATCTGCGTCCTTCTTGCGTTTCTGGTAGCAGTTTTTTTCTGTTTACAGAACGCTAAACAATTCATCTGCTATGAAAGCAGTAAGTAATCTTCAAAGAATTAAGCGCAAAAATAAACCTAAAATTATTGTATTCCACTCGCTTTTTGTTTCAATCATTCTGTATTAACACTGAATTTTCATCTTGCATGATGGTGCTCCATTTTCTTTATATATATATAATCGGTAATAAACTGCTGTATATGACTGAGCGTGTTTGTAATATTTTAAAACCAGAATCTCAGAAAATTACGCACCGTCAAGAAGCTGCTTCGAAACAAGCCCCATAATTTTGGGGAAGAAGAAATAT
>NC_043009.1:59475569-59488069 GCF_006345805.1 Octopus sinensis
AGCAGTCTTTTCACTCACTGATTTTTAACAATATCAGACATATCTTCTATTCACCGCTGCACAGAATTGTTTGGTAATGGAATCATATCATGCCATAATTCCTTGTTAGTTTGTCTCTGTGTATTCTAGAGACAATTGCTTCAGCAACAAGCGAAATTAGTTCTACTGTTCTGTATGGTTTTTAACTCTATGCTATTAAAAGAAACACATCATACGATGCTAAAACTGTATTTTTTTTATTTCACACTCAGTTGTGTTTTTTTTTTCTATTGAATTTTGTGGTGAAAGCAGTTTTTTCCGTCTTCGTTGAAAATATTCAAATTGATATACGCACTTGAAACAGACTAAGATTAAATACCTGAGTGTATATACGTAATTTGTATAGAAACTTGGTACGACACTAGCTGTCACATTTTTGTTTGTTTTGTTTTGTTTTTTGGGTTTTTTTTCAGAAAAAAAAAATTCAAAAAGACGTATGAGCCAAAAATGCAGGACATTGCTCAGAAAAACCGGTAGAACACCAAAAGCGGTGTTTTGACGTGATTTTGGTTTCTCAGTTGTGTTTTGGTTTCTTGGATGTTCCAGAAAATGCTTCTTCGGACATAGAAATCAGTGGATAATACGAAGGCGGTGAGCTGGCAGAAACGTTAGCACGCCGCGCGAAATGCTTAGTGGTATTTCGTCTGCCGTTACGTTCTGAGTTCAAATTCCGCCGAGGTCGACATTGCTTTTCTTCCTTTCGGGGTCGATAAATTAAGTACCAGTTACGCACTGGAGTCGATGTAATCGACTTAATCCATTTCTCTGTTCTTGTTTGTCCTCTCTGTGTTTAGCCCCTTGTGGGTAGTAAAGAAATGGGTATTTCGTCTGCTGTTACGTTCTGAGTTCAAATTCCACCGAGGTCGACTTTGCCTTTCATCATTTCGGGGTTCGATAAATCAAGTACCTGTCACATACTGGAGTAGATGTAATCGACTTTATCCCTTTGTCTGTCCTTGTTTGTCCCCCTATGTTTATCCCCTTGTGGGCAATAAAGAAAGGAGAAATCAGTAAATGAAACAGTTACTGAACTACGCAGAGGATAAACAAGCTAGAATTAAATTAACTTACTCGCCTGAAACAAGCTTAAACACCGATATGCATACGCATATTTTGTAACTGCGATGTTTTGCCTCGGAGAAACCTCTCAAAGAGATTTGGCGAAGTTTGGTTGGCTTCATGCTTTCATTGAACAAAGATCTATACCTGAACTGCCTTTGGCTCCTCTTCGCCTCCGCGATAGCTGCATTTATATGGAAAGGATTTGCAATCCCCCACGATGTTTACGAGTTTTACATTTTGAAACGTGAGCTTGGTTTTTATTTTTCCATTGAAACATGTTCCCTCATCAACTGTGCTTTCACGATGATTTTTTAAAGAAATGCTTCCAGTTTTCTTCTTAAACTTGCGATCCATTATTACCAAGGGATTATACGATGGCATATATAAAAACGATTTTTCAATGATGTAATGAATGCATGTTAGGTAAAGAGAATAATTCATAAAGATACATGTATCATATAGAATTTATCCATATATGTCGTGTTCAAATATAATCCTTTAAATAAATGCCAGTCAAAATACTGAGCCGCGTTCACACATCTATTATATTAATTGTTAGTAGTCAAATTCTTGTTGAGCATGCGCATGAGGAAATGTGATATACGTCATCATCAGTCCGAGGACATTACAATTCGAGTGTTAAGACTCATAGGCTTGGAGCTTAACTCAATTTTCTTAGGGTTTAAGTGGTGGAGGTCACAATTTTACGCTTGAACAGGAATCAACTCGTCGCAACTGAGTCTTCTTCTTGTCTTGAGACAGCATTCACCCGGGGTGGGTTGAGCTGGCTTCATTCATCCTCAATGCTGCATCACTCACAAATGCCGACCAGACCTGGCGATTTGAGGCTAACGACCGCGTGATCTCAAACCACTCCTTATTCCAGCGACGAACGCCATAGATATGGGGCCTAGGTTGGGTTCAAGATCAGCCTTGACTGTCATCAGCCAGGTTTTTCGTTGTCCACCACACCGCTTTCGCCAACCCTGAAGGGGAGCTGGGGCAATTGCTTCGTAGATGAATTCTCCTGGTTGACGACGGAGGGCATGACCCAGCCAACGCAGACGTTTCGTTAGGATGACTTGTCGGAGGGAGGTGATTTTGCACTGGTGTCGCACCGAATTGTTGGACACGAAGGATGCGGCGTAGAAAGAGGTGATCGAAGGATTCTAGTCGCAACTGAGTAGACTGGTGTGACGTGGAGTGAAGTGTTTTGCTCAACAACCCAACGTGCCGCCCATTCAGAGAGAAGAACTCGTGATCATGTGGTCGGGAATGCAACACGTTAACCACTAGGTCACGTGCCTTCACTTGTCAGTATTCAAGGCAACATTTGCGAAACCTGTTAGTAGAGTTTCGTGGTTTAGTGGTTAGGGGTGCTAGATTCATGATCATGAGATTGTGTTTTCGATTCTTGGACCGGCAACCCGTTGTGATCTTGATCAAAGCACTTCATTTCACGTTGCTCTAATCCCCCCAACTGGCAAAAAAGAATTATTCTGCGACGGACCGGCCTCCCGTGCAGGTAGGGAATATTGTTTGTTCCTTCTCGAGCCACGCCTGGCTCATAAGGGCCGGTTTCTTGGTTTCCTTGACGTATAGGTTCCTCACCTGGACGGGACGCCGGTCTGTCGCAGGTGAGCTACAAGATGCAGGAAGAAGAAAGAGTGAGAGAAAATTGTGGCGAAAGAGTCAGAAGTTTGTCATTATCTTCTGCCGGAGCCGCGCTGAGTTTAGGTGTTTCGCTCATAAACGCACACATCACCCGGTCAGAGATTCGAACCGGCGATCCCTCGACTGAGGTCCGCTGCTCTAACCACTAGGCCATGTGCCTCCACGGTAGGTAGTATAAAGGCCATGAAATCGTGGGACCCTTATGTGTTGATATGACTTCAGAAGATAAATTTAACATTATTTTTGCTTGTTTTCGAAATCTGTTAGGTCATTAAAATCTTCATCTAAACGACTGAACATTAAAATTCAATATTTCAAACATTCATTATACATCCAGGACATTTATAGCATATTTGCAAATTTTAACATCAGAATTACAGTATGCAGTCCTGCAAAGAGACGAAATAAGATAACGTAAATCTTCGAGTATAGTCCGCAAGGGATTTTTAGGGGGCTGTACTTATGAAAAACCTAAACCTTGTGTATAATACGCACCCATTCTCTAACTTGAGTCGTACGTAATTAAGCCAGCAGCACCTAGTCGAATAAATACTTCCGTGCATGCGTAATACAATAATAGTGATGTTCTTAATTGTTATATTGGAATGTAAATATGTTTGCAAATTGTTTTTGTTACATGTTATTCTGTGTTCTGAATACTTTTATTTTAATAAATGTTGCTTATTGCAAGTAAATGGATGATTCTTTTATGACTTCATTGCTTTCAGGTTAGCTTAAGGTATTTTCGCGCCCAACATCACAAAATGCGTCTGAATTAACATTGCCGGACAGCAAATAGAGACTCGGACATTGCTTAGAAAATAATTTTCATTTTTAACCTCGTATATAGTACGCACTAGGGTTTTTGACCTTTAAATTATGGGGGAAAAGTGCGGATTATACTCGAGGATTTACGGTACTTGTAACCCAATTTTGCAGCCTTTTGTTCATAGAGGCAGAGCAAATTTGAATTGAGATATCGAAATTACATGTGCAACAGGCGATGTGGCAATGATATTGTATAGGTATCTTTCCTTTACTGGTGTGATTAATGCGTTTAATGTCCAGTCCCGTCACCTGGTCTCCAAGGCACTATCTCTAGGAAGGAGGCGCAATGGCCCAGTGGTTAGGGCAGCGGACTCGCGGTCGTAGGATCGCGGTTTCGATTCCCAGACCGGGCGTTGTGAGTGTTTATTGAGCGAAAACACCTAAAGCTCCACGAGGCTCCGGCAGGGGATGGTGGTGATCCCTGCTGTACCCTTTCACCACAACTTTCTCTCACTCTTACTTCCTGATTCTGTTGTACCTGTATTTCAAAGGGCCGGCCTTGTCACTCTCTGTGTCACGCTGAATATCCCCGAGAACTACACTAAGGGTACACGTGTCTGTGGAGTGCTCAGCCACTTGCACGTTAATTTCACGAGCAGGCTGTTCCGTTGATTTCGGATCAACCGGAACCTTCGTCGTCGTAACCGACGGAGTGCTTCCATCCACCATCTCTAGGAAGATTTAGGTCAACATTTGTAGGTTAAATTAAAAGTAAAAATGAGAAGTGAGGGAATAGAATGCTCTGGTTTGAATAAATGCAAAAGTGTGGATTCCGAGAAAGACAGCAGAGGCCCGCGTTGTCATTGATGTGTCGGTGTTAAAATGGCTGGCGAGTTGAGGAGTGCTTGTATAGAAGTTCCCGTGTAGCACTAGTTTGATTTGGCGCACCTGGGGGAAACGGCATTGTCGGAATATAAAGAAAGTATTTGTGATCACCGCGCGAGGGCGCTGAAGGTAAATAAACGGCAATTGTGTGATGTGGTGATACAGATATATATGTATATATGTATATATTATATATATATAAATGTATATGTATATGTATATATATATATTCTATATATATATATATATATATATATATATATATACATATATCATCATCATCATCATCTACATATATATATATATATGAGAGAGAGAGAGAGAGAGTATATATATATATATATATATATGTATATATATACATACATATATATATATATAGAGAGAGAGAGAGAGGATGGGGGGGAGAGTGGGAGAGGAGAGGGGGGAGGGAGGGAGGGAGGGAGAGACAGACAGACAGAGACAGAGAGAGAGGAGGAGTGTATCTATGTATGCATGTGTGTGAGTGCGTGTGTATGCATATATGTATTCCTAAATGTGTATGTATATATATGTATTTATATATGTAAGTATATGCATGTATGAATATATGTATTTACAAATGTATGCATGTGTATACATGCATGTATTTATATATGTGTAGGTATATATATATACGTGTGTGTGTGCGGGCATGTATGTATTTATATATATGTATGTACGTACATATATGTGTGCGTGTATGTGCATGTATGTATGTATATATGTGTGTACGTGTATGCATGTATGTATATATGTATGTATTTGTATAGCGTGTCATCATCAGTGTCATTATGGCTATCATGTTGATTCTGTTATATACACAAGCGTGCATGTTTGTGTGGGTGTATATAGGTGTGTATATGTTAGTATATAAGTGTGTGTGTGTATGTGTATATGTGTACATAAATATATGCGTGTGCGCACATGTTTATATATAGATTAGCATATCTTCATGCATTAGTATGTATGCATGTGTGAATATATATAAATATATATGTGCGTGTGTGTGCTCGTGTGTTTGTGTGTTTGTGTGTGTGTGCATGTGTGTGTGTGTGTGTGTATGTGTGTGTGAGCGTGTGTGTGTGTGTGTGTGTGTGTGCGTGCTGTTCGTGTCAAACGAGTGTGGTCGACGTAGTCAACTTATGCACCGCCCTTTGTTACACATACCTTTGCTGACCGGATATAGGAAACTGGAAACCGGCTTTGATATGGGGAACAAAAAGTCAGCCATTCATTGATTCAAACACTTCTACCGCCATCACCACCATGAAACATCACCATCACCACCACTAACAACAACAACAACAGCAACAGCAACAACACCGCTAACCGACATATCCTTCGCCTTCACCTTCCGATGACTTCATCCCGAATTTGTAACTACTACTACCACTACCATCACTGCTACCACCAGCCAACACCACCAACACTACCACCACCATCACTACCATCCTTAACCGAGATACTCACCGCTGACATCCTCACGACTTTCATTTGCAACAACCACTACCACCAACACCACTACACCCAACACCACTTGCAGCACCTCCATCACTAACTCCAACACGACTACCTCTTCTGCAACTACCACCTACACCACTACTGCTACCACAAACACGACTGCCACCAACACTACTACCTCCAACACCACTATCACTACACCAACACCACTGCTACCTCCACCACTTTTTTCTGCCTTTATCGCTATCACTACCACAACGCCACTGTCACCTACACCACTACCACCAAGAGCAATACCACCTCCACCACTACCACCTACACCACTTCTACCTACACCATTGCCACCAGCACCACTTCCATCTACACCACTATCACCAAGACCACTACCGCCAACACCACTACCACCAAACACAGCACCACCTCCACCACTACCACCTCCACCACAACCACCTCTACCACTACCACCAACACCGCTACCACCAACACCGCTGCCACCTCCACCACTACCACCAACGCCACTCTCACCAATACCACTACTACCCCTACACCACTACCACCTACACCACTACCACCAACACGACTACCACCTACACCACAACTACCTACACCAAACCACCTCCACCACTACCACCTCCACCAAACCACCAACACCACTACCACTAACAATAATAACAGTAACCCTTCCTACTCTAAGCACAAGGCCTGAAATTTAATAGGAGGGAACTTATCGACCCCAGTACATAACAGGTATCGACTCTGAAAGAATGAAACACAAAGTCAATTTCGATGACGAATAATAAGGAAGGAAAACTAGACGCAAATTACAAGGATGGATGGATGTGTGGTAAGAAGTTAAGGGAGGAACAATGGAGAACTTCATCAAGAAGTTTAAAAGGAAGGTCCGAAGGGAGGGGATCCTGTCCTTGCACGGAGGACCCAGACTGGCCTTTGCAAGTGACTGCAGAGGTCATATGAGAAACGGATCTGTGCAGGATAATGAACTCCTTCTCGGAGGACACTTTTGATTTTGCATTGAAGCGGCCCGACTTGACACCGTCCAGGTGTTTGACCAAGGCGAGAGGTCTAGTCGGGCTGGAAGATTTGTAATCAATCAAAGTAAGAGGCTTGGTGCCTCATTTGTATTGTATTATTGATTTTTTGACTTGTGTAAGAGGTTCACTGCTTGGCTTTCTTGTAAGAGGTTTATTGCCTCCTTTATGTTTTGTTATGTAAGAGGTTAGTGGCCTCAATATGTATTTATAAAGAACAATGTGCTCGGGTAAACAGCAATTGGTGGGTGCTGCTGTTGCCCTCATTATTATCATATCGTCAATCATTTCATCTCATTATGTCCTTGTCCAGCCCGCAGCTTCCTTTCTTTGTGAGGCCCTTGTGGCCAATTGAATGAATAAAAGAAGTTCGCTTCGTAACCACATGGTTCCAAGTTCAGTCCCACTGCGTGACACCTTTAACAATCGGCAAGCGTTTTACAATATAGCCTAGAACCGACCAAATTCTTCTGGGTAGATTTCGTAGACGTAACCTGAAAGACACTCATCGTACGAGGGGCTACTAAAAAGTTCTTGGCTTTGGGTTAAAGAAAATACAGAATAATCAATTAATTATGATTTTATCGAACGTATTCTCCTCAAATTTACGCACTTATTGCAGCGGTCCTTCAGTATTTAAGCCCTGAAAAAGAGCTCAGAATGTAGGGCCTTTCGCGATACCCTTAGAGCCAGGAACTTTTCTCCACCTCCTCCTATATGTATACATGTGTGTGTGTGAGTGAGTGTGTGTGTGTGTGTGTGCGCGCGCGCGCATGATCATGTGCGCGCGCGCGCATGATCGTGTGCGTGCGTGGCTTTGTGTGTGTAGTTGTCGACCACAACTGCCTGACCACGGGTGTTAGTTTGTTTATGTCTCCATAATAAGCGGTTCAGCAAAAAATAGGACCGAAAGTATAAAGTACCAGAATTCAAAAAAATGAAAAGAAATAAATATAGAAATAAAATTACTGGGGGGTCGATTCGTTCAGCTAAAACTTTTTCAAGGCGGTGCCCCAGCACTACTACTACTACTACTACTACTATACCTTCTATTACTACCACCATCACCAACGCCACTACTACTACTACTGCTGCTGCTACCATCATTACTACTAATACAACTATTACTATCAACGCTACTAATACTACCACTACTAACACTACTATTACTACTACTACTACCACCACCACTACTACGTTACCAACACTACTATTACTTCTACCACTACTGCTGCTACAAATACCACCATCACCACTTTTACTACTACCACCACCACTAGTACCACCACTACTACTACTACACCTTCTATTACTACCACCACCACCACTACTGTTACTACTACTACGGCTACCAATACTACTACTATACCTTCTATTACGACCACCATCACCATCACTACTACTATTACTACTACCACCAACAACAACACCACCATTACTACTACCACTACAAGAATAATAACAACCACTCTGAACGTTCGCCTCTACCCCCCCCCTTACGTCTATAGCTGCAGCAAGGTCTTCAGTGACTAAAGTCAAACTAAATTACGTCAGTCATCAAATTCGTGGACAATAGATTTCCTATTTTGTTGTCCGACAGCTTCCTTTGAAAACCTTACGAAGATGAAAGGACCCAGCCCCAAACTTCAGACACGATTCTATGAAACGGCACACCTGAAATAAACACTACGCATTGCTCTCCTCTGCCCTTCCCTACACCGTCTTCCTTCCCCTTCTTCGTTTACAAACTAAAACCGCATTCTTTAATGCATTGTCATACGTTAGTGCGTATCATAGACGCAGGATTGGTTTTAATTCAGTTGAGAGCAAACCCAATTTAGCTCAGTGGGTTGAAATTTCTTTAATAATCCTGTTATTGGACTATCACTTAACATACATACAGTTTCTCTTTTTTTTAGTTTTCGGTGAATATTTAACATGGTATAATTACAGGAGAGATTTTGTTTCAATAATCATCGCGTGTTGCCTAAAAACCCGTGGCATATCATATAGCCACACCTCGTAGCTTCGCCATCGTGAATTTAATAAGCGGCAAAAACATTAATTTGAGACGAAAAAGAGAAATACGATTAATAGGATACAAACCTCATATCTACCGCGTCCATGTTATCTATTTTGGGGAATCTTGTTAAATTTCTTTCAACTACTTTAAATCTTTCAAATTTTCACCGTATTACAAAACATGTAGTTCTGATGTGGCCAGACTGTATTACCTAGTTCTTTACTGCTCACAAGGAGCTAAACGCAGAGAGGACAAACAAGGACAGACAAACGGATTAAGTCGATTATATCGACCCCAGTGCGTAACTGGTACTTATTTAATCGACCCCGAAAGGATGAAAGGCAAAGTCGACCTTGGAGGAATTTGAACTCAGAACGTAGCGGCAGACGAAATACCTATTTCTTTACTACCATAAGGGGCTAAACACAGAAGAGGACAAACAAGGACAAACAACGGATTAGTCGATTACATCGGACCCTACTGCGCAAAAATGTACTTAGTTTATCGACCCCCAAAAGGATGAAAGGCAAAGTCGACCTCGGCGGAATTTGAACTCAGAACGTAGCGGCAGACTATATTACCTATTTCTTTACTACCCACAAGGGGCTAAACGCAGAGAGGACAAACAGGGACAGACAAACGGATTAAGTCGATTATATCGACCCCAGTGCGTAACTGGTCCTTAATTTATCAACCCCCGAAAAGAAGAAAGGCAAAGTCGGCCTCGGCGGAATTTGAATCAGAACGTAGCAGCAGACTATTACCTATTTCTTTATTACCACAAGGAGCTAAACACAGAGAGGACAACAAGGACAGAACAACGGATTAAGTCGATTATATCGACCCCAGTGCGTAACTGGTACTTATTAATCGACCCCGAAAGGATGACGGCAAAGTCGACCTCGGCGGAATTTGAACTCAGACGTAGCGGTAGACGAAATACCGCTAAGCATTTCGCCCGCATTGCTAACGTTTCTGCCAACTCGCCGCCTTATTACCTCTGCACGTTGATGGTTGGACTTCTAGAAGTGAGATTCGAACTCAAAACTTGAAGAGCCGGAAGAGATGCTACAATGTATTTCTCCAATTCTGTTCAAATCCCTGGACTTTATCTATCAACCACGAAAGAACGAAAAGCAAATTTGGCTTTGGTTAGATTTGAACTCAGACGTCATATTATGGTACAAACACCGCAAGGCATTTACCCTACAACCTAGCGATGTTTGTCAGTTCACTATCCAAAGCTACTTCATTGGGCATTAAATACGATAATCTTTAATACCTATTTCTTTACTACCCACAAGGGGCTAAACGTAGAGAGGACAAACAAGGACAGACAAACGGATTATGTCGATTATATCAACCCTGAAAGGATGAAAGGCAAAGTGGAACTCGGCGGAATTTGAACTCAGAACGTAGCGGCAGACGAAATACTGCTGAGCATTTCGTCCGGCGTCCTAACGATTCTGCCAGCAATCTTAATACCAGTGCTCCGCAACCTTTCTCCCCTTGCGTTTCAAAATTCGGCGGCACACCTGAGCTACAAAATATTACTAAATGTATTGGGAAAAAAATTATGTTCAGGTTACACTGCCCCACACCTACCATAGTCCCACGGCACACCAGTTAAGGGATCTTTTCTTGTGAATACTTACTTGTTGCAGAGCACAGTTATATGGTAAAAGAGAAGTCCTCTTCGTGTTGTCGTCTCTTCCCACACGATCAGTTTGTGACCTCTTGACCCAGAATAAACTTCTGATAAAATTTATATACACATACATACAGATGTGTTGCAGCAGCTGCACTGATTTCTACTGCATATTTTTATTCTTTTAATTGTTTCAGTAATTTGATTGCGGCCATGCAGGAGCACCGCCTTTTAGTCGAGCAAATCGACCCAGGACTTATTCTTTGTAAGCCTACTACTTATTCTATCGTTCTTCTTTTGCCGAACCGCTAAGTTACGGGACGTAAATTACGGGTACGTTACGGGGACACCAGCATCGGTTGTCAAGCGATGTTGGAGAAACAAACACAGATACACAAACATATACATATATATATACGACATGCCTCTTTCAGTTTCCATCTACCAAATCCACTTAAAAGTCTTTGGTTGGCCCGAGGCTATGGTAGAAGACACTTGCCCAAGGTGCCACGCAGTGGGACTGAACTCGGAACAATGTGGTTGGTAAGCAAGCTACTAACCACACAGCCACTCCTGCACCTATAAAAAAATTATCTGTCAGATGTGGGATTCAAACCCACGCCCACAATCGTGGAGCAGAATACCCGACGTTCTGGTTAAGATAACATGAACCTTGAGTCTGGCGCCTTAGACCGCTCAGCCATCGTAACAGATGCATGTCGTAAATATTTTTCACAAATTAACGATGGGATAAAATGCAAATTTCCAGCAACCTTTGACAAGAAGTAAATCAATTTATTAAATGATTCCCAGCAAAGCGTGGAAAGTGAGTTTGCTAGTTTATTTTTGCTATTATTATAACTGTACAATTTTAGGTAGTATGGCCGAATGGTTTAGGAAGTTCGCTTCGCATCCACCAGCTCCAGATTTCGATCGCAATGCGTGGCATTTTAAGAGTATGTCATTTCCTAAAAACCCGGGTCAACTCAGTCCTGGTGAGTGAGACACGAGACCTAGAAAATATTTGAAAGGCAGGGGTATGTGTGTGTGTGTATGAGTGTTTGTGTAACTATACCTATCCTGTGTATTTATATGCAGTAATACCTAACCATATCGCGGTTCACCTATCGCGGTTTATTATTTAAGCTTACGTCAATATCTCTGTGGTGTTGTTTTGTATTGATAATAAAATAAATGTATACAAATTATAAAAATAATTTTTTAAAAATATACAGTACAGTACTGTTTCTACTTCGCGGATTTTCACCTATCGCGGGTGAGTATTGGAACGTAACATCCGCGATAGTCAATGGATTACTATACTTGCGCACGCACACACACATATGCATATGTATACATATATAGTCTAGTCAAATAAACGAACATTGCAAATAACAATAACAAACAAGGTGGACGTGAACATGGAATATATTAGTTTGACGCTTGGTAAGAGGAGAGGGTGTTTGACGTTTCGGATACAGCTCTTCGTTGGAAAGGAATGAAGGGTAGATCCAAAGAAGAAAAAAATTCACCAACAGCACGTGTATAGTTACTGCGTAATAACGATAAATAAAGGAACTTTAGGCTACTTAGAATATAGTGGTGATATCAAATTCTAAAATTAAATCGAGTGCAGTTACTGTCGAAACAAAAATTCTCACTCGTAAAAGGTGAGAAAACACCATATCTGCTCAGCGCCTCTCCATATAAGCAGACACAGATACACACACACACACACACACACACACACACACACACATTCTTAATATCAATTTAATGCATAGAAGTACGTACAGAGATTGGACAGAATAATGGAAACACCTTAAAATTTCAAGCAAATTTATTTTAATATAGGTTGGGACTGCCTTTG
>NC_043009.1:59498069-59518069 GCF_006345805.1 Octopus sinensis
CGACTGGTCTAGGTCCCGTCTTCTGCAGCTGGATAGCTGCTTTGTACAGAGGCATCCGTTCGGTAATTCGCGTAAATTGACATCTATCGGGACCTTTCGACATTGCACGTTCGGTCCGTCGGGGATGCCTCCTCCCGTCGCTTCTATATGTATTGACTCTCGAGCCACTACTGCGGAAGCTGGCGTCTCTGAGGATCATCTCGCGAGAATTGGAATGCGGGAAGAGAGTGTCTGCATAAGTGGACGTCAACATCATAATGTCTAGCCACGAGCACATTGAGCTGGTCGGCGAGACACTGAAAGACTACGAAGCGGTAACAGGAGCGAAATCAAGAAGAAAAGGTCGATATCATTTGGCGAACCGCTGGATTATTTTATCGATCTCGATTGGATATGTTAATTTATCGATCCCATTTGGCGAACCACTAAGTTACTTTATCGACATCCTTTGGCGAACCGCTAAGTTATTTTATCGATCTCGATTGGTGAACCACTAAGTTATTTTGTCGATCACTTTTGGCGAACCTCTAAGTTATTATATCGATCACCTTTGGCGAACCACTAAATTATTTTATCAATCACCTTTGACGAACCGCTAAGTTATTTAATCTTGTAGTAGATTTATCACCATTCACTTAGGGACTAGTAACCACTATAAGCTGTGGTTTGAAATGGTTCACACGTGGCTAAAGGATTTTACATTTAGATATAACTGGGGTACTTATGTGTACCCATGTCTTTTGCTTCTGCTTTTTTCCATGGGTGCGTGTAAGTTTTTCATTTATTTCTTATCGTATTTTCTACTGAAGAGGGAAAAATCCGAAATTGATTCAATATAGAAATAACGAACTTTTAAAAAATATTCTGTTGGCTAGCTTCCCCGATTTCAGCACGACGTGTATTTATAGTGAGTGTATAATGATATGTGGAAATTGATTATTTAAAGTCTGTTATCAGCATATTGGCATGGAAATAATTTTTCTTTTGCCCTTGTTTATAAGTTGCTTATAATTTTAACCTTTAAATGTATCTTAATATGCTGCCACTTTTTGATGAAATTTTTTCTGAAAAGATTTCATCAAAAAGTGGCAGCATATAAATATATATATACATATATATACATGATACATATATATATATATATTATATATATATATATATAGCAATTAAGGACAACTACTTAATAAGGAAAACTTAACAAGAAATTGTCAGTAGATAGCGTAAAAACCTCATAAGAGAAAAAATTTCGAAAATAATTATTTCTTATTGAACATATTATTTATATATAGAGGGCATTATACATACATGCCAGGAGGCATTCTACATACACGCCATACGCTAAGAGGGACAATCAGTCATTTCTAACAAAAATATTACTAATCCCACCGAATGCAATTTTTCAAAGAAAGACATTTAAAAATATATAGACCTGTATCACAGTGATTTCATACTTACGTAATCATCAGCAGGCCTGAATATACTATAAATAAACAACGACCCTGCTTCGCTTAAGCCGATCAGCTAACTGATCAACATCAACGAAGCACATGGGTGGGTTTATATATACTATATCCGGATGAATGGCAAACTTTTACGAATTGCATTTCGGGAGAGGAAAAGTTTTTTCGGAATAAAAATTTAGCAATTAAGGACAACTACTTAATAAGGAAAACTTAACAAGAAATTGTCAGGTAGATAGCGTAAAAACCTCATAAGAGAAAAAATTTCGAAAATAATTATTTCTTATTGAACATATTAATTTATATATAGAGGGCATTATACATACATGCCAGGAGGCATTCTACATACACGCCATACGCTAAGAGGGACAATCAGTCATTTCTACCAAAAATATTACTAATCCCACCGAATGCAATTTTTCAAAAAAGACATTTAAAAATATATAGACCTGTATCACAGTGATTTCATACTTACGTAATCATCAGCAGGCCTGAATATACTATAAATAAACAACGACCCTGCTTCGCTTAAGCCGATCAGCTAACTGATCAACATCAACGAAGCACATGGGTGGGTTTATATATACTATATCCGGATGAATGGCAAACTTTTACGAATTGCATTTCGGGAGAGGAAAAGTTTTTTCGGAATAAAAATTTAGCAACTAAGGACAACTACTTAATAAGGAAAACTTAACAAGAAATTGTCAGGTAGATAGCGTAAAAACCTCATAAGAGAAAAAATTTCGAAAATAATTATTTCTTATTGAACATATTAATTTATATATAGAGGGCATTATACATACATGCCAGGAGGCATTCTACATACACGCCATACGCTAAGAGGGACAATCAGTCATTTCTACCAAAAATATTACTAATCCCACCGAATGCAATTTTTCAAAGAAGACATTTAAAAATATATAGACCTGTATCACAGTGATTTCATACTTACGTATCATCAGCAGGCCTGAATATACTATAAATAACAACGACCCTGCTTCGCTTAAGCCGATCAGCTAACTGATCAACATCAACGAAGCACATGGGTGGGTTTATATATACTATATCCGGATGAATGGCAAACTTTTACGAATTGCATTTCGGGAGAGGAAAAGTTTTTTCGGAATAAAAATTTAGCAATTAAGGACAACTACTTAATAAGGAAAACTTAACAAGAAATTGTCAGGTAGATAGCGTAAAAACCTCATAAGAGAAAAAATTTCGAAAATAATTATTTCTTATTGAACATATTATTTATATATAGAGGGCATTATACATACATGCCAGGAGGCATTCTACATACACGCCATACGCTAAGAGGGACAATCAGTCATTTCTACCAAAAATATTACTAATCCCACCGAATGCAATTTTTCAAAGAAAGACATTTAAAAATATATAGACCTGTATCACAGTGATTTCATACTTACGTAATCATCAGCAGGCCTGAATATACTATAAATAAACAACGACCCTGCTTCGCTTAAGCCGATCAGCTAACTGATCAACATCAACGAAGCACATGGGTGGTTTATATATACTATATCCGGATGAATGGCAAACTTTTACGAATTGCATTTCGGGAGAGGAAAAGTTTTTTCGGAATAAAAATTTAGCAATTAAGGACAACTACTTAATAAGGAAAACTTAACAAGAAATTGTCAGGTAGATAGCGTAAAAACCTCATAAGAGAAAAAATTTCGAAAATAATTATTTCTTATTGAACATATTAATTTATATATAGAGGGCATTTACATACATGCCAGGAGGCATTCTACTACACCCATACGCTAAGAGGACAATCAGTCATTTCTACCAAAAATATTACTAATCCCACCGAATGCAATTTTTCAAAGAAAGACATTTAAAAATATATAGACCTGTATCACAGTGATTTCATACTTACGTAATCATCAGCAGGCCTGAATATACTATAAATAAACAACGACCCTGCTTCGCTTAAGCCGATCAGCTAACTGATCAACATCAACGAAGCACTTTTGGTAGAAATGACTGATTGTCCCTCTTAGCGTATGGCGTGTATGTAGAATGCCTCCTGGCATGTATGTATAATGCCCTCTATATATAAATATATATATATATATATATATATATATATATATATATGTATGTATATGTATATGTATCATGTATATATATATATATAATATATATACATATATATACATGATACATATATTATATATATATATATATATATATATATAGCAATTAAGGACAACTACTTAATAAGGAAAACTTAACAAGAAATTGTCAGTAGATAGCGTAAAAACCTCATAAGAGAAAAAATTTCGAAAATAATTATTTCTTATTGAACATATTAATTTATATATAGAGGGCATTATACATACATGCCAGGAGGCATTCTACATACACGCCATACGCTAAGAGGGACAATCAGTCATTTCTACCAAAAATATTACTAATCCCACCGAATGCAATTTTTCAAAGAAAGACATTTAAAAATATATAGACCTGTATCACAGTGATTTCATACTTACGTAATCATCAGCAGGCCTGAATATACTATAAATAAACAACGACCCTGCTTCGCTTAAGCCGATCAGCTAACTGATCAACATCAACGAAGCACATGGGTGGGTTTATATATACTATAATCCGGATGAATGGCAAACTTTTACGAATTGCATTTCGGGAGAGGAAAAGTTTTTTCGGAATAAAAATTTAGCAATTAAGGACAACTACTTAATAAGGAAAACTTAACAAGAAATTGTCAGGTAGATAGCGTAAAAACCTCATAAGAGAAAAAATTTCGAAAATAATTATTTCTTATTGAACATATTAATTTATATATAGAGGGCATTATACATACATGCCAGGAGGCATTCTACATACACGCCATACGCTAAGAGGGACAATCAGTCATTTCTACCAAAAATATTACTAATCCCACCGAATGCAATTTTTCAAAGAAAGACATTTAAAAATATATAGACCTGTATCACAGTGATTTCATACTTACGTAATCATCAGCAGGCCTGAATATACTATAATAAACAACGACCCTGCTTCGCTTAAGCCGATCAGCTAACTGATCAACATCAACGAAGCACATGGGTGGGTTTATATATACTATATCCGGATGAATGGCAAACTTTTACGAATTGCATTTCGGGAGAGGAAAAGTTTTTTCGGAATAAAAATTTAGCAACTAAGGACAACTACTTAATAAGGAAAACTTAACAAGAAATTGTCAGGTAGATAGCGTAAAAACCTCATAAGAGAAAAAATTTCGAAAATAATTATTTCTTATGAACATATTATTTATATATAGAGGGCATTATACATACATGCCAGAGGCATTCTACATACACGCCATACGCTAAGAGGGACAATCAGTCATTTCTACCAAAAATATTACTAATCCCACCGAATGCAATTTTTCAAAGAAAGACATTTAAAAATATATAGACCTGTATCACAGTGATTTCATACTTACGTAATCATCAGCAGCCTGAATATACTATAAATAAACAACGACCCTGCTTCGCTAAGCCGATCAGCTAACTGATCAACATCAACGAAGCACATGGGTGGTTTATATATACTATATCCGGATGAATGGCAAACTTTTACGAATTGCATTTCGGGAGAGGAAAAGTTTTTTCGGAATAAAAATTTAGCAATTAAGGACACTACTTAATAAGGAAAACTTAACAAGAAATTGGTCAGGTAGATAGCGTAAAAACCTCATAAGAAAAAAATTTCGAAAATAATTATTTCTTATTGAACATATTATTTATATATAGAGGGCATTATACATACATGCCAGGAGGCATTCTACATACACGCCATACGCTAAGAGGGACAATCAGTCATTTCTACCAAAAATATTACTAATCCCACCGAATGCAATTTTTCAAAGAAAGACATTTAAAAATATATAGACCTGTATCACAGTGATTTCATACTTACGTAATCATCAGCAGGCCTGAATATACTATAAATAACAACGACCCTGCTTCGCTTAGCCGATCAGCTAACTGATCAACATCAACGAAGCACATGGGTGGGTTTATATATACTATATCCGGATGAATGGCAAACTTTTACGAATTGCATTTCGGGAGAGGAAAAGTTTTTTCGGAATAAAAATTTAGCAATTAAGGACAACTACTTAATAAGGAAAACTTAACAAGAAATTGTCAGGTAGATAGCGTAAAAACCTCATAAGAGAAAAAATTTCGAAAATAATTATTTCTTATTGAACATATTAATTTATATATAGAGGGCATTTACATACATGCCAGGAGGCATTCTACATACACGCCATACGCTAAGAGGGACAATCAGTCATTTCTACCAAAAATATTACTAATCCCACCGAATGCAATTTTTCAAAGAAAGACATTTAAAAATATATAGACCTGTATCACAGTGATTTCATACTTACGTAATCATCAGCAGGCCTGAATATACTATAAATAAACAACGACCCTGCTTCGCTTAAGCCGATCAGCTAACTGATCAACATCAACGAAGCGTATGGCGTGTATGTAGAATGCCTCCTGGCATGTATGTATAATGCCCTCTATATATAAATATATATATATATATATATATATATATATATATATGTATGTATATGTATATGTATCATGTATATATATATATTATATATATATATATATACAAATATATATACATATATATACATGATACATATATATACAAAACCACAGAATTTTATGATATAGCCCGTACCCTTTCATATATTGAAGTTATTAAAGCCCATCTGGCCACATATATATTTCAGGATGCTTTGATACTTACTACGATGATGGTGATGATGATGAGCTCAATGGGCTCAATGACCGTCCAGCAATTAAGAGTGAAAGCCCCGTAATCTTTGTATAGACATCTCACCAGACGGAAATTCAGAAGGAATACTACCAGCACCGCCACCACCGCCATCCCGCCTCGTTGCTAAGGTAGAGAATTGTTCGTATTTGTTTCTGGACTAATTTATTTTTAGTCGAGAAGCCTCAGCTGCGAAGTACAAGTTGTTATTGACTTTATACTTCGATGTGGGCTTTGCTGACAGCCATTGTCTTTAACATCTAGCGTAAGATAAGATACTTTGTCAGTGATGATCCTACTTTTTTATAAGTTGGCAGCCATTTTGTATGTGCGTATGTACATATGTTCGCATTTGTTTATACATATTTGTGTATGTGTTTGCATGTATATGTATGTATATGGCTGTAGGTATGGATATGTGTATATATGTTTGTATATATATATATATGTATACGTATGCATATATGTATGCATGTATGGATATGTGTATATATGTATGTATATATATGTATGTATACGTATGTATATATGTATGCATGTGTGGATATGTGTATATATGTACGTATATATATGTATGTATACGTATGCATATATGTATGCATGTATGGATATGTGTATATATGTATGTATAAATATGTATGTATAGATATGCATATATGTATGCATGTATGGATATGTGTATATATGTATGTATAAATATGCATGTATAAGTATGCATATATGTATACATATATGTTTATACAAATGTTTATACACAAATACACATACCCGTGCGACGTTTGATTGTAATAATGTACAACCGGACAAAAGTATAACTTATAAACAATATGTAAATAAATAACATTAAAAATACCAGAAATAATTTATATAAAAAAATAACATATAAATAATGTATAAATAAATAATGTTGACGTATTTTATACTTCTTAAAGCTAATTAGAATTGCAGGAATTCGTTAAAATTCCATGCCCAGCAAGCCTTCTTCCAATAGCATTTCAATGAAGAAAGCTCATTTTAAACTTCCTTAATGACCTTTCCCGTTACATGTGATCGTGTGTCGCATACTTCCGATAAATCAGCATGACATTATCACACACGTTGATAAAAATTCAAACTGATGGGATTTGTTCTCGTGGTATCATTTCGATGCAATTTCCGTTTATGTTTTGCAATGTAGAGAAATCTTTAATCAAGTTATTAAGATATATTATTTTTTTTCTTTCGCAGCATTTGTTCTGTTTTGTTCTCTGTATATATGATGAGGTGTAATGTGTACACACATGCGCATTCACGCATACATAATTTTGTATGAGTGTGTGTATGTATGTATATGTGTATGTATGTATGTGTGTGTGTATATGTACGAAAATAAACATGATTAAAAGTGAGATCTTTCTCCAACGCTGTTCACGCAATTCGTTTCTGCCTTCTGTTACAACTAAGGCTTTATTCTTAAAATATTAGTCGAGGTCAGAATTATGTAACACAAATTTCCGAATTGCGATAGAGTTAATGGCCAGTTATTTATTATCATCATCATCATCATCATCATCATCATCATCATCATCATCATCATCATCATCATCATCATCATCATTATTATTATTATCATTATTATTATTATTATTATTATTATTACTTTTTTTTTCTTCTTTCAAATTTGCTTCCATTTCTTGCCGAGTGTCTTCCCGACTCCTAGGTCAAAGAAACTCATAGTATACATTGGTAGGCCATTAAACCAAACTCAGTAGTTCGTTTATTTTTTTTTTTTTTAAGTTAAATTAAAATACATGAGCAGCAACAGTTCTCACATCGACAATGCTCTTCTCAATACGTGTGATGTACCAGTAAAGACAATCTTTTGCACTTCTTGCAGGGATGGTAAGCCAGGGATCATTCTCATATAATTTTCGGTTCCCTTCTTGATCATTCCTAGTGCTCCTACGATCACTGGTATTGTAACCGCCTTGAGATGCCACATTTTCTCAATTTCAATGAGTAGGTCTTTATATTTTCTGAGCTTGTCAAACTCTTTCGCTGAGATATTATGATCACAGGGGATGCTCATGTCGATCAATAAGCAAACTTTATTGTTTTGGTCTTTCACAACAATATCTGGTTTATTGGCATTGATGGTTCGGTCTGTATGTACTGGAAAGTCCCACAGAATGGTTACATTTTCTCCTTCAGTTACAGCCTCAGGGTGGTGATTATACCACTTGTCGGCAGTTTTGATATTGTAATGCCGACTTATTAGCCAGTGTAGATATTGGCCAACTCTGTCATGTCTTAATTTATACTCCACTGGTGCTAAGACTTTACATCCAGAGATTAGGTGGTCCACTGTTTCAATCATGTCGTTGCAGAATCGGCATTTTGGGTCTGCTCCATTTTTCATCACATTGGCCTGGTAGTTCCGGGTTAATAGGCTTTGATCTTGAGCAGCCAGGATGAAACCTTCGCTCTCTGCTTTTAGCCCTGAGCTCCGTAGCCACTGATGGGTTTGCTTCTGGTCAACATCAGCTTGTTTGCTGCGGGTCACATATTTGCCGTGCAGAGGTTTCTCCTCCCACCTATCAGCCAATTTTATTATTAATATTATTATATTATTATTATTATACTTTTTTTTTCTTCTTCAAATTTGCTTCCATTTCTTGCCGAGTGTCTTCCCGACTCCTAGGTCAAAGAAACTCATAGTATACATTGGTAGGCCATTAAACCAAACTCAGTAGTTCGTTATTTTTTTTTTTTTAAGTTAAATTAAAATACATGAGCAGCAACAGTTCTCACATCGACAATGCTCTTCTCAATACGTGTGATGTACCAGTAAAGACAATCTTTTGCACTTCTTGCAGGGATGGTAAGCCAGGGATCATTCTCATATAATTTTCGGTTCCCTTCTTGATCATTCCTAGTGCTCCTACGATCACTGGTATTGTAACCGCCTTGAGATGCCACATTTTCTCAATTTCAATGAGTAGGTCTTTATATTTTCTGAGCTTGTCAAACTCTTTCGCTGAGATATTATGATCACAGGGGATGCTCATGTCGATCAATAAGCAAACTTTATTGTTTTGGTCTTTCACAACAATATCTGGTTTATTGGCATTGATGGTTCGGTCTGTATGTACTGGAAAGTCCCACAGAATGGTTACATTTTCTCCTTCAGTTACAGCCTCAGGGTGGTGATTATACCACTTGTCGGCAGTTTTGATATTGTAATGCCGACTTATTAGCCAGTGTAGATATTGGCCAACTCTGTCATGTCTTAATTTATACTCCACTGGTGCTAAGACTTTACATCCAGAGATTAGGTGGTCCACTGTTTCAATCATGTCGTTGCAGAATCGGCATTTTGGGTCTGCTCCATTTTTCATCACATTGGCCTGGTAGTTCCGGGTTAATAGGCTTTGATCTTGAGCAGCCAGGATGAAACCTTCGCTCTCTGCTTTTAGCCCTGAGCTCCGTAGCCACTGATGGGTTTGCTTCTGGTCAACATCAGCTTGTTTGCTGCGGGTCACATATTTGCCGTGCAGAGGTTTCTCCTCCCACCTATCAGCCAATTTTATTATTAATATTATTATTATTATTATTATTCAGTAGTTTTATTTTTATAGCGTGCTTTCACTTCACTACCGAACGCAGCTCTGTGTGCCTTGGGTATGTGCTGTGATTTGTTGTGACGCTCTGATGGTTATTGTATGGAAAGTGTTCTGCGTAGGATGTGTGCAGTGCCTAGTAGTGCAATTTTCTGTATGTTATATGTGTTTGTAAGTCCTGGTGTTTTTGTTATGTATTTGTCTGAATATTTTTTTATCATGCCTAATGCACCTACTATGATAGGAATTGTTTGTTTTCAGATTCCACATTCTAGTTACCTCTATTTCCAGGTCTTTGTATTTTGAGAGTTTCTCCATTTCTTTTAGAGACACGTTGTCATCAGCCGGTATTGATACATCAATTAGAAAGCATTTTTTTTCTTCATGGTCTCTGACAACTATATCTGGTCTGTTGGCCTTAATTTCTCTATCTGTGTGTATCGGCATATCCCAGAGTATGGTTGCTTTCTCGTTTTCTGTGACCTTTTCTGGTGTGTGCCTATACCATCTTTTTTCTGTTGTTATTCCATAATGTTGGCATAGCTTCCAATGTATGTAGGTTCCAACTCTGTCATGTCTGTGAATATATTCCTTCTTAGCCAGGACTGGGCAGCTAGAGATAATATGATTTATTGTTTCTTGTCCATCTCCACATATTCTGCAGTTACTTGTAATATTTCTTTTCATTACATGTTTTTGGTAATTTCTGGTGGGGAGGCTTTGGTCTTGTGCTGCAATTAAAAATCCCTCTGTTTCTGCTTTGAGTCCTGAGCTTCTCAACCATTGCTGGGATTTTTCATTGTCTATTTCTTTTGCGTTTAGTTTAGTCCAGTATTTCCCATGAAGGGGCTTTTCTTGCCATCGTTTTATCATGGTTCGTTGCTGTTCTATTTTTACTTTGGATTTCATTTGTTTTATAGCTTTTGTTGTTTCTTCATCTTCTTCTTCTTATGTTTATTAGGTGGTATGATTTCTTGTTTGTATTTGTCAGAATTTCTAACTTCCTGGGAATTTCGTCGAAAACTTCATGGAAAGTTCCGAGGATTTTCTAACTTCCTGGATATCTCGTCGAAAACTTCATGGGAAATTCCGAGGATTTTCTAACTCCCTGAAAATTTCGTCCAAACCCTCATGGAAAGTTCCGAGGATTTCCTAACTTCCTGGATATTTCTTAGAAATCCACATGGGAAGTTCAGAGGATTTCCTAACTTCCTGGATATTTCATAGAATTCCTCATGGGAAGTTCCGCGGATTTTCTAACTTCCTGGAAATTTGGTCGAAAACTTCATGGAAAGTTCCGAGAATTTCTAACTCCCTGGAAATTTCGTCCAAATCCTCATGGAAAGTTCCGAGGATTTCCTAACTTCCTGGATATTTCGTAGAAATCCTCATGGGAAGTTCCGAGAACTTTCTAACTTCCTGGGAATTTCGTCGAAAACTTCATGGAAAGTTCCGAGGATTTTCTAACTTCCTGGATAGTTCGTCGAAAACTTCATGGGGAGTTCCGAGATTTTTCTAACTTCCTGGAAATTTCGTCGAAAACTTCGTGGGAAGTTCCGAGGGTTTTCTAACATCCTGGAAATTTGGTCGAAAACTTCATGGGAAGTTCCGAGGACTTTCTAATTTCGTGGGAATTTCGTCGAAAACTTCATGGCAAACTCCGAGGATTTTCTAACTTCCAGGAAATTTGGTCGAAAACTTCATGGGAAATTCCGAGGATTTTCTAACTCCCTGGAAATTTCGTCCAAATCCTCATGGAAAGTTCCGAGGATTTCCTAACTTCCTGGATATTTCGTAAAATTCCTCATGGGAAGTTCCGAGGATTTTCTAACTTCCTGGATATTTCGTCGAAAACTTCATGGGATTTTCCGAGGGTTTCCTAAATTCCTGGACATTTCGTCGAAAACTTCATGGGAAGTTCCGAGGGTTTTCTAACTTCCTGGAAATTTGGTCGAAAACTTCATGGGAAGTTCCGAGGACTTTCTATTTCCTGGAAATTTGGTCGAAAACTTCATGGGAAGTTCCGAGGACTTTCTAATTTCGGGGAATTTCGTCGAAAACTTCATGGCAAATTCCGAGGATTTTCTAACTTCCTGGAAATTTGGTCGAAAAGTTCATGGGAAATTCCGAGGATTTTCTAACTCCCTGGAAATTTCGTCCAATCCTCATGGAAAGTTCCGAGATTCCTAACTTCCTGGATATTTTGTAGAATTCCTCATGGGAAGTTCCGAGGAGTTTCTAACTTCCTGGATATTTCATCGAAAACTTCATGGGAATTTCCGAGGATTTTCTAACTTCCTGGACTTTCGTCGAAAACTTCATGGGAAGTGCCGAGGGTTTTCTAACATCCTGGAAATTTGGTCGAAAACTTCATGGAAGTTCCGAGGACTTTCTAATTTCCTGGGAATTTCATCGAAAACTTCATGGTAAGTTCCGAGATTTTTCTAACTTCCTGGATATTTCGTCGAAAACTTCATGGAAAGTTCCGAGGATTTTCTAACTTCCTGGATATTTCGTCGAAAACTTCATGGCAAATTCCGAGGATTTTCTAACTTCCTGGATATCTCGTCGAAAACTTCATGGGAGGTCCCGAGGTTTTCTAACTTCTTGGAAATTTCGTCGAAAACTTCGTGGGAAGTTCCGAGGGTTTTCTAACTTCCTGGAAATTTGGTCGAAAACTTCATGGCAAACTCCGAGGATTTTCTAACTTCCAGGAAATTTGGTCGAAAACTTCATGGGAAATTCCGAGGATTTTCTAACTCCCTGGAAATTTCGTCCAAATCCTCATGGAAAGTTCCGAGGATTTCCTAACTTCCTGGATATTTCGTAAAATTCCTCATGGGAAGTTCCGAGAATTTTCTAACTTCCTGGATATTTCGTCGAAAACTTCATGGGATTTTCCGAGGGTTTCCTAAATTCCTGGACATTTCGTCGAAAACTTCATGGGAAGTTCCGAGGGTTTTCTAACTTCCTGGAAATTTGGTCGAAAACTTCATGGGAAGTTCCGAGGACTTTCTAATTTCCTGGAAATTTGGTCGAAAACTTCATGGGAAGTTCCGAGGACTTTCTAATTTCGTGGGAATTTCGTCGAAAACTTCATGGCAAATTCCGAGGATTTTCTAACTTCCTGGAAATTTGGTCGAAAAGTTCATGGGAAATTCCGAGGATTTTCTAACTCCCTGGAAATTTCGTCCAAATCCTCATGGAAAGTTCCGAGGATTTCCTAACTTCCTGGATATTTTGTAGAATTCCTCATGGGAAGTTCCGAGGATTTTCTAACTTCCTGGATATTTCATCGAAAACTTCATGGGAATTTCCGAGGATTTTCTAACTTCCTGGACATTTCGTCGAAAACTTCATGGGAAGTGCCGAGGGTTTTCTAACATCCTGGAAATTTGGTCGAAAACTTCATGGGAAGTTCCGAGGACTTTCTAATTTCCTGGGAATTTCATCGAAAACTTCATGGTAAGTTCCGAGGATTTTCTAACTTCCTGGATATTTCGTCGAAAACTTCATGGAAAGTTCCGAGGATTTTCTAACTTCCTGGATATTTCGTCGAAAACTTCATGGCAAATTCCGAGGATTTTCTAACTTCCTGGATATCTCGTCGAAAACTTCATGGGAGGTCCCGAGGTTTTTCTAACTTCTTGGAAATTTCGTCGAAAACTTCGTGGGAAGTTCCGAGGGTTTTCTAACTTCCTGGAAATTTGGTCGAAAACTTCATGGGAAGTGCCGAGGACTTTCTTATTTCCTGGAAATTTCGTCCAAATCCTCATGGAAAGTTCCGAGGATTTCCTAACTTCCTGGATATTTCGTAGAATTCCTCATGGGAAGTTCCGAGGATTTTCTAACTTCCTGTATATTTCGTCGAAAACTTCATGGGAATTTCCGAGGATTTTCTAACTTCCTGGAAATTTCGTCGAAAACTTCATGGGAAGTTCCGAGGGTTCTCTAACTTCCTGGAAATTTGTTCGAAAACTTCATGGGAAGTTCCGAGGACTTTCTAATTTCCTGGGAATTACGTCGAAAACTTCATGGAAAGTTCCGAGGATTTTCTAACTTCCTGGATATGTCGTCGAAACTTTATGACAAATTCCGAGGATTTTCTAACTTCCTGGATATTTCGTCGAAAACTCCATGGGAAGTTCCGAGGTTTTTCTAACTTCCTTGAAATTTGGTCGGAAACTTCATGGGAAGTTCCGAGGGCTTTCTAATTTCCTGGGAATTTCGTCGAAAACTTCATGGAAAGTTCCGAGGATTTTCTAACTTCCTGGATAGTTCGTCGAAAACTTCAGGGAAGTTCCGAGGTTTTTCTAACTTCCTGGAAATTTCGTCGAAAACTTCATGGGAAGTTCCGAGGGTTTTCTAACTTCCTGGAAATTTGGTCGAAAACTTCATGGGAATTTCCGAGGACTTTCTAATTTCCTGGGAATTTCGTCGAAAACTTCATGGGAAGTTCCGAGGTTTTTCTAACTTCCTGGAAAATTCGTCGAAAACTTCGTGGGAAGTTCCGATGGTTTTCTAACTTCCTGGAAATTTGGTCGCAAACTTCATGGGAAGTTCCGAGGACTTTCTAATTTCCTGGGAATTTCGTCGAAAACCTCATGGCAAATTCCGAGGATTTTCTAACTTCCTGGAAATTTGGTCGAAAATTTCATGGGAAATTCCGAGGATTTTCTAACTCCCTGGAAATTTCGTCCAAATCCTCATGGAAAGTTCCGAGGATTTCCTAACTTCCTGGATATTTCGTAGAATTCCTCATGGGAAGTTCCGAGGATTTTCTAACTTTCTGGATAGTTCGTCGAAAACTTCATGGGAATTTCCGAGGACTTTCTAATTTCCTAGGAATTTCGTCGAAAACTTCATGGAAAGTTCCGAGGATTTTCTAACTCCCTGGAAATTTCGTAGAAATCCTCATGGGAAGTTCCGAGGACTTTCTAACTTCCTGGAATTTCGTAGAATTCCTCATGGAAAGTTCCGATGATTTCCTAACTTCCTGGATATTTCGTATAAATCCTCATGGGAAGTTCCGAGGACTTTCCAACTTCCTGGAATTTCGTAGAATTCCTCATGGGAAGTTCCGAGGATTTTCTAACTTCCTGGTAATTTGGTCGAAAACTTCGTGGGAAGTACCGAGGACTTTCTAATTTCCTGGGAATTTCGTCGAAAACTTCATGGAGAGTTCCGAGGATTTTCTAACTTCCTGGATATCTCGTCGAAAACTTCATGGGAAATTCCTAGGATTTTCTAACTCCCTGGAAATTTCGTCCAAATCCTCGTGGAAAGTTCCGATGATTTCCTAACTTCCTGGATATTTCGTAGAAATCCTTATGGGAAGTTCCGATGATTTCCTAACTTCAAGGATGTTTCATAGAATTCCTCATGGGAAGTTCCGAGGATTTTCTAACTTCCTGGAAATTTGGTCGAAAACTTCATGAAAAGTTCCGATAATTTTCTAACTTCCTGGAAATTTCGTCGAAAACTTCATGGGGAATTCCGAGGATTTTCTAACTTCCAGGATATTTCGTCGAAAACTTCATGGGAAATTCCGAGGATTTTCTAACTCCCTGGAAATTTCGTAGAAATCCTCATGGAAAGTTCCGAGGATTTCCTAACTTCCTGGATATTTCGTAGAAATCCTCATGGGAAGTTCCGAGGACTTTCTAACTTCCTGGGAATTTCGTCGAAAACTTCATTGAAAGTTCCGAGGATTTTCTAACTTCCTGGAAATTTCGTCGAAAACTTCATGGGAAGTTCCGGGAATTTTCTAACTTTCTGAAAATTTGGTCGAAAACTTCATGGGAAGTTCCGAGGACTTTCTAATTTCCTGGGAATTTCGTCGAAAACTTCATGGCAGTTATGAAAGGCTATCAAGACTAAGCACCCAGGAAAACTGATAAATGGAGTCTTGTTTCATTAGGACAATGCTTCAGCACACAAATTCTTGGTTTCAATGGTTGCTGTGTGTGACTGGCTTTGAACTGGTTGATCATCCTCCCTATGTTAGTGATTTGGTTCCTTCTGTTTATCATCTGTTTCCCAACATAGAAAAACACTCAGCTAAGCACCAGTATCACTATGATGAGAACACCTTATCTGTTGTTGATGACCATTTTGATCAACAGAGAAGTTTCTTCACCAGTGCGACCCAAGCACTGCAACGTCTAATGGAAGCGTGTGGACAGTAAGAGGAACTGTGTTAGAAAATGAACTTCATTTGGTCACATTCCATTGAGAGTGTCTTGCTCAGATTAGGAACATTTCAGTCGACCCTCATAATAATAAAAATTATTATACCTGCATTTTTATTATATTATTATTATTATTATTATTATTATTATTATTATTATATTATTATTATTATTATTATTATTCAGTAGTTTTATTTTTATAGCGTGCTTTCACTTCACTACCGAGCGCAGCTCTGTGTGCCTTGGGTAAGTGCTGTGATTTGTTGTGACGCTCTGATGGTTATTGTATGGAAAGTGTTCTGCGTAGGATGTGTGCAGTGCCTAGTAGTGCAATTTTCTATATGTTATGTGTGTTTGTAAGTCCTGGTGTTTTTGTTATGTATTTGTCTGAATATTTTTTTATCATGCCTAATGCACCTACTATGATAGGAATTGTTTCTGTTTTCAGATTCCACATTCTAGTTACCTCTATTTCCAGGTCTTTGTATTTTGAGAGTTTCTCCATTTCTTTTAGAGACACGTTGTCATCAGCCGGTATTGATACATCAATTAGAAAGCATTTTTTTCATCATGGTCTCTGACAACTATATCTGGTCTGTTGGCCTTAATTTCTCTATCTGTGTGTATCGGCATATCCCAGAGTATGGTTGCTTTCTCGTTTTCTGTGACCTTTTCTGGTGTGTGCCTATACCATCTTTTTCTGTTGTTATTCCATAGTGTTGGCATAGCTTCCAATGTATGTAGGTTCCAACTCTGTCATGTCTGTGAATATATTCCTTCTTAGCCAGGGCTGGGCAGCTAGAGATAATATGATTTATTGTTTCTTGTCCATCTCCACATATTCTGCAGTTACTTGTAATATTTCTTTTCATTACATGTTTTTGGTAATTTCTGGTGGGGAGGCTTTGGTCTTGTGCTGCAATTAAAAATCCCTCTGTTTCTGCTTTGAGTCCTGAGCTTCTCAACCATTGCTGGGATTTTTCTTTGTCTATTTCTTTTGCGTTTAGTTTAGCCCAGTATTTCCCATGAAGGGGCTTTTCTTGCCATCGTTTTATCATGGTTCGTTGCTGTTCTATTTTTAGTTTGGATTTCATTTGTTTTATAGCTTTTGTTGTTTCTTCATCTTCTTCTTCTTCATGTTTATTAGGTGGTATGATTTCTTGTTTGTATTTGTCAGCTATTATTATTATTATTATTATTATTATTATTACTATTATCAATTTGTGTGCTATACTGAGTAGAGTTCTGTCACGTTTATATACATATATACATGCAAACGTACGCAAACACGCATGCACGCACACACATACATACATACATGCATGCATACATACATACATACATACATACATACATACATGCATACATACATATACACATACACTGCTGAATATCACAGTGAAAAACCACAGTAGAATGTAAACATATTAAACATGTCATAGTGATGTGGGCTAGTGTAGAGAAACTGTGTAAAGTTATGGAAACCAGCTACGAGCGGATGCTAACATAAATCTGAAGATCAGCGTAAAAGAAAATGCAAACGCTGTACTGTTGAGAAATCTAGTTATTATACCTGTAATTATTGTGGTAATGAGATATGTAACAGACTGCCTAATTATCAATCTTGAAAAAATAAGCTTCTCAAAACCGGAAATGTGAGAGCTGATTCGAAATCTACAGATCCAATCCATGACTGGAACTGTAAGAATCTGTAACACTTTCCAGAAGTTTATCATTTAAATATATACGAGCATGTCTAGATATGCAACTATATGCATGAGAATACAAACATAAAACATACAAATTTGCACGTGCACTGACTCCAAATACTGCTCATATATATGCAAAAATACCCTGGTGATGATGTTGAAATTCCAATGAAGAAGTCTTGGATCGAGGTTAGAAACCGGCTCCTTCGCTTATTGGCGAGACATCTTGAAATAAACCTGAACAAGTTCATCCATCCATACATTCATACGTTCATACATACATACATGCATACATACACCCATACATACATACATACATACATACATACATACATACATACATACATACATACATGCATATATGCATATATATTCATGCATACATGCGTACATACATACACGCATATATACATGCAACATACATACACACATGCATACATACATACGTGCATACATACACACATGCATACATACATGCATACATACACGCATGCACAGATACATACATACACGCATGCACAGATACATACATACATACATGCATACATACATACATACATACATACATACATACATACACATACATACATACATACATACATACATACATACATACATACATACATACATACATACATACATACATACATACATACATACATACATACATACATACATACATACATACATACATACACATATCCATGCTTGCATGCATGGATATGTGTATCCTATACATTTATCCATATTCACGACCATATATAAATATCTCTGCGTGTGTCTGCGAGAATTTACCACCTCTTACTTCGCTGCCTGTTTTGCGTAATGGATTGAATAATACCTTAATGCATGCTGCAACCTATCACACCCAGAAACGAAAATATCATGTTTCATTTCTCTGTTTTTATTGAAACCCAGTCATAATATCAAATATAGTTAAGAATTTCTTATTTCTAATTAGGAAACATATCTCAGCCTGCCACATATATAGATATGCTCCCATCTATTCAATAAAGGAAGATGACTGATGTAACCAGTTTCTATCATGCCAGTAATATTATATAATTAATATTATTACATAGTGATATTATATACAGAACAGCGTTAATATAATATTAACAATTAACCCCGAAGAGCTCACCAGAGGAATATCCATGAACCTGAGTGTACTTGAAAGGCGAATGAACTCTGCTTTCTCGTTGGTTAATGTTTATATAATACAATAGTCTTCAGATGTATAGTTACGTCTTAAGACAATAGATATGCATAAACTGTCTTAGAACAGGTGAAAGTGCTTGACTTAATCAGTTGATTGGTTTAGCTCTGCTACCTGGCCGTGGAGTGACTTTAGACGAGTATATTTTACTCTCTGGTTTAAAGATAAGATTCGTCCTTTATTCCAGCCAACCATGAGAACTCTTCAAAAGGTCACAGGTGATGCTTTCTCCTCTGAAGCAAACCGTACTATGACAAGAGGAACCTTTTTCACGGTTACTCAAGTAGCCAAATTTCTCTCAATTTATTCCCTGTCATCAAAGGCAGAAATTATACCTGTCGAATGTTATCGTTAAGATAGAGACTGGTGCATCAAGTGGAATTATAAGAGCGAAGATTCATCTTAAACGCTAAGTATCATTTCTGAATCCATTAGCTTATTTAACATAATAATGTCAATTATTATGTCATTAGATGACATTTGTGTCATCTGATGAACGAGTGGCCGAACCTCTGAATATGAAGTTTTGTGCAAGAACAGGAACCCGTTGGAATTACTTGTCCTGACTGTAGTGAAACAGGACAAATGGGAAAATATGTGGTCTGCATTATGGCTAAATTATTAGGATGTTTATGTCATCCGTTCTTCCTTTTGAAAACACAGACTGGGAGAAAGTAGATGACATCTGAAGCCACCAGAAGCACGCAACATGCCTTTCTTGCTGAGGTTGATTGTCAGAGACTTCGTTAAAACGAAGATTCACTTGATGCTCAGAAGTATTGTACTAACTTTAGTCGAGCACATCGACCCCGGGACTTATTCTTTGTAAGCCTTGTACTTTTTCTATCGGTCTCTTTTGCCGAACCGCTAAGTTACGGGGACGTAAACACACCAGCATCGGCTGTCAAGTGATGTTCGAGGGACAAACACTGACACACAAACACACACACATAAATATATATATATATGTGTGTGTGTGT
>NC_043009.1:59520569-59530349 GCF_006345805.1 Octopus sinensis
ACAGGTGCAGGAGTGGATGTGTGGTAAGTAGCTTGCTTAGTGACCTCATGGTCCTGGGTTCAGTCCCACTGTGTGGCACCTTGGGCAAATGTCTTTTACTATAGCCTCGGGCCGATCAAAGACTTGTGAGTGAATTTGGTTGACGGAAACTGAAAGAAGCCCGTTGTATATATATATTAACATATGTGTGTATATGTGTGTGTATGTATATATTTGTGTGTCTGAGTTTGTCACACACCCCCCACAACATCGCTTGACAACCGGTTCGGCAAAAAGAGACCGATAGAATAAGTACTAGGCTTCCAAAGAAGCCTGGAGTCGAGTTGCTCAACTAAAGGTGGTGCTCCAGCATGGCCACTGTCAAATGACTGAAACAAGGCCAACATATATCGCAACTACAACCACCATAAGGACTAACAAAGACATCAGTGGTACCACTATAACAACTACCACCGCAACTACCACCGACACCAGGAAACACAACATCACCACAGCCATGACAACCACTACCATCTCGAAGCACCCGCCAATACCACTACAACCACTATTGGCACCATCACTGCTACCAACATCACCATCAAAAACACAACCAACAACAGCAACAAACATCAAACGTAATAACCATCACCATCACCACCACCATTACGACCACCATTACCACCACCACAACAACTACAACAACAACCACTACAAACACCACCACAACAACTACCACAACCATCACTACCACAACCAGCACCACTACTACCACCACCACCACCACAACTACCACAATCATCAACACAACTGCCACCACCTTAACGGCTACCACCACCGTCACAACCACATCCACAGCCACTACCGCAACAACAACTACCATGACCACCTCTGCCACAACCACCACCACCACCGTCACAACCACCATGATTACATCCACAGCCACCACCACAACAACAACTACCACAACCACCACTACAGCCACCACCACCGTTACAAACCACCATAACTACATCGGCAACCACCACCACAATCACAACCACCACCACCACCAATACAACCACCACCACCACAACAACTACCACCACCACCACTACAACAACTACCACCACCACAATCACAACCACCACCACCACCACCACTACAACCACCACCACCACAACCACCACAACCACCACTACAACAACTACCACCACCACAACCACCACCATAACAATTACCACCACCACCACTGCGGCCATCACCACCGTTACATCTCATCGTAACCACATCCACAACCACAACCATCACCACCAGGTCCTGACTGTAACCGGGGGGCTACCACTGGCTATAGTTGGTAGTCGTTTTACTGTCTCCATTAGACGTACCTTGATCACCACTACTACCACCACCACCAGCACCACCACCACCATCTTCGATTAGAAAATGTGCATAAATATATATATGCTATTCTTAGATTTTTACAAAAATGGGATGGTTATTTGGTGAATGCCGTTGATCAGATACAATTCTGCTCATTCAGGCCTGACCTGGGGCTATACGTAAACAATACTGATGTTAAAATTTTCACTTTTTCCTTTACTATCTCCGTCATCACCAGACTCACTTCTTGCAACTATCTTCGCTATCGAAACGGGTTGAGGAAAAAATATGTCCCGGAAAGCTCGATACAGTTGTGTGTGTGTGTGTGTGTGTGTGTGTGTGTGTGTGTGTGTGTGTGTGTGTGTGTGTGTGTGTGTGTGTATGTGTGTTTGTGTGTGTATGTGTGTAGATAGAGCTATGTATAGATATATACACACACACACATATATATATGCATATATACATATACATATACATACATCCTACACACTTACACATACATACAAAACATAGTATACACACACACACAAATGTATGTGTAGGTGTTTAAGTGTGTGTTTGTTTGTGTGTGTGTGTAGATCGATAAATAGATAGAGCTATGTAGATATAGATATACACACACTATGTATACAATATGTATATATGTATATAGTTAATCCAAACATATATATATATATATATATATATATATATATATATATATATATATATATATATATATATATGTATATATATATATGTATATATATATGTATATATATATATACACACACATATATATATATATACACATATATATATATACGCATATACATACTCCACACATACACATATATACAACACACATATCACACACACACACACACACACATAGCACACACGCACATACACACATACACTTGTATGTGTAGGTGTAGGTGTTTAAGTATGTGGTATGTGTCTTTGTGTGCGTATGTAGATAGAGAAGACTATGTAGATACTGATATATGTATATATATATACATATATACAATATATCTACAAATCTTATATATGTATGTGTACACACACACACACACACACACACATATATATATATATATATATATATATATATATATATATATATATGTCTCTGTGTGTTTGCGTGTATACACATATTTTACTCACGACACACGCATACAAAACACACGCATGTAGGTATGTAAGTGTGTGTGTCTGTATGTTTGTATTGGGGATGAATTTAATAGAGGCATTTATCCTAATAGTTTCTCTTCCACTCATATATCACTACTTTTAATGCTTCAAAGACATGCATTGCATGGACGTGGAAGCCTGCATTCAGTAAGTAACATCCCACATGTGTAATATAGGGATCAATAAACATCCTATGAACTTAAAACTATCTTCGCAGTTGGAAGGCAAAATCTCCCTCTATGTTACATTGAGGAAATTTTATGAGTTCGAAACGTATCCTTTGCCTTCAACGATTGACTTTAATATACTGGAAAGTTCTGAGGAGGGGTAGAGACTTCCTGGATAGTTCCGAGAAAGGGGAGGAAGGGGAAAAGTAATTCCTGGAAAAGTCCGAAGAGGGGTAGAAACTTCCTGGAAACTTCCGAGAGGAAGGGTGGAGGGGAAGAAGGAATTCCCGGAGGGTTCCAAGGATGGAGATAGGGACGTCCTCGAAAGTTCCGAGGGTGGGGAGGGTGGGGAGGAAATATTTCCTGGAAAATTCCGATGAAGGTGTAGGCACTTCCAGGAAACTTCCGAGAGGAAGGGTGGAGGGGAAGAATAACTTCCTGGAGAGTTCCGAGGATGGGGATAGGATGTGGAAAGTTCCGAGGATGGGGAGGATGTGGAGGACGAAAGGACTTCCTGAAAGTTTCGAAAAGGGGGAGAGAGGGGAAAAGGACTTCCTGGAAAAGTCCGAAGTGGGATTAGGGACTTCTTGTAAGATTTTCAAATCTTCCTATAATAATAATGTATATGCATTGAGATGTTTGTTGTCCTCTTTAAGAATTATATGTAGGAGAGAAGGAGAGAGAGAGAGGGGGGAAGTGATCCCGTTATTGTCAGGACTATCAAATATTGTTATACATCGCTGGTCACAATGCGCTTTGCATGGTCTTAGCTTCCGAATGACGCCACTCCGCTTGCGAGGCGTGCAAGCCAACATTTCCTCACCTCGACCGAAAGGGAGACAGAAGCAACGTGAAGGGAAATGTTATGTTAAAAGAACACAACACAATCCATGATCTGAGAATCGAACCAGTGATGTAGCGGTCGTGAGTGCAACAGCCTAACTACTAGGCCACACGCCTTCCCCCTCCTCCACACACGTATGTATGAATGTATGTAAGTCATTGTTCAGTTTATTTCAAGATTTCTTGCCAATAGAGAACGAGCTGGTTTCTAACCTAGATTCAAGGCTCCTTCATTGGAATTTCAACATCAACAACAGGGTATTTTTGTTTCTATGTATGTATGCATGTATGTATATATGTAGAGTTTACGAAAAAAAAACAAAAGACGAAGACAGGTGGTGTACAAAACAAACAGATGTATTAGTATAACGCTCAGGAATAGAAAAAGTCTTTTACGTTTCGAGCCTACGCTCTTCTACAGAAAGGGACACAGAAAAAACAAGGAGAGGTATGGAAGAATGGATGCATGTATGTATGTATTTATCTGTGCAGATTTCTATGTTTTGCTTTATGTATGTATTCCCATGCATATAGTTTCATATCTAGACATGCTCATATGTACGTAAATATGTATGTATGTATGTATGCATGTATGTATGTTGTATGTATGTGTGTATGTATGTATGTATGTATGTATGTATGTATGTATGTATGTATGTATGTATGTATGTATGTATGGCGGCGAGCTGGCAGAAACGTTAGCACGCCGGGCGAAATGCGTAGCCGTATTTCGTCTGCCGTTACGTTCTGAGTTCAAATTCCGCCGAGGTCGACTTTGCCTTTCATCCTTTCGAGGTCGATAAATTAAGTACCAGTTACGCACTGGGGTCGATGTAATCGACTTAATCCGTTTGTCTGTCCTTGTTTGTCCCCTCTGTGTTTAACCCCTTGTGGGTAGTAAAGAAATATGTATGTATGCATGCATGTATGTATGTATGGACGACAGCTTCCCTGCAGGTTTCGTCAATTGTAGTCACTCGGAATACATTGGTAGTCCGTAGATTATTATAGAAGACATTGGCAAAATGCCGTGAAGTAGAACTTCACTCGAAATCACATGGTTGTAATCAAATTTCTTAACCATACTAACTTGTTTGTACTTGTATAAAATATAAATATTTTTTTTAGCATTTTATCATTTTCATTTCAACAGCAACCTCAGCGTTTTGCGCAGAAAATTCGCCATGACAAGCTTCTTCGACTAATTTTAAATAATTAGGAGCTGAGTAGAAAAATAATGTTAGTCGATGATTAATGATAGCGTTAATTGTTTGGGCAAGTACAGAAAATAACTTTAGACAATATCTCAGCAATTGCTTTCATTTGTTAATTTTCTAAAAAACAAAAATTCACAATGACAGTTGGTCATTATTATTCTACACTTGGCTTTCTACACTTGTGTTTCTAAACCTGTTTATTCTACGCCATTCTCTCATACGACGTCGAGGAGATCTAATATATCCGAAACATGAACGCAATTGTCTCCCTTGCTTGCTGGAACAATTAAAAAATCGACATAGTCATTGATAACTATGAGCGCTTCCTTATCACCTCATTATTATATTTAACAAACATTCTTTTTTTATTATTTTGCTCTGGATAAACTATATTAGCACTACTATTGACTACTATTTCTAATATCTGACATAAATTTGTATCACGCCTCCTCATTGGTTCAATAAATATGCACAGCTATATGAAGGAATATAGAAATTAACCTCCAAGGGCTATTGTGTTTATATCATGTTTGGACAGAATTCGTACAACAGACCAGCGGAAGACACTGAAGTTATGGAATTTTATACATTGTAGGCAAATAATCATATGTGTGCATATGTGCAAAAGTTGTGTGTAGTGTGCGTGTGCGTGTGTGTGTGTGAGTGTGCTGTGCAGGAGTATAGGTAAACTGAATAAAGTGAAGACAAACACAGATATGTATTTGCATCTATTCTCAATTCTTCCCTTTGTCTCACTCTTACATTGCGCATGCGCATTCACACTGATTGTAATATGCATACACATGCATACCATATGTACATACATATATATGTATCTGTAATATATATATATGTATCTATAAATATATATATATATATATATATATAATATATATATATATATATATATATATATATACACACACATATAGGTGTGTGAGTGTATGTGGCTGTCTTTTAGATACACACACAGATTATATGCACATACGTATATATATATATATACGTACGTATGTATGTATATATATGTATGTATAATTATATATATATATATATATGTGTGTGTATGTGCATGTGTCTATGTGTGTATAGCTACACACACATATATACATATACACGCACATATTTATAGTCATAAATATACACGTATATGACAATATATATATATATTTATATATATATGAATAGATACATATATATATATACACACAAATACACACACACACACACATATATATATATACATATGCATATATGTATGTATATATATATATGTATATATATGTATATATATGTACGTATGTAGGTATGTATTATATATATATATGAATAAAACATGCGAACACACATCATATATATATATACAGACCAAAGAGAGAGAAAGACAGAGACAACGGCAGAAGGACGTACCCTCTGGCTAAACCGGGTAGGCATTGCCTACCCGACCTAAATCAATGAATATTAATTATGAAACATAATAAGTACACCATTTCCAATTCGTTATTAAAATTCTAATTCAATGTATGGAAGCGGGTAAAAGTGTACTATTTTTGTTTCAGACAGTCACAATTACCATTCCTTTCAAGTTCAGCGTCTGCGATTGTGTGTGATTGTGTGTGTCAGTGTATCCATACACCATTGTATACATGAATATATATATACGTGTGTATATATGTGTATATTTGTATGTATGTATGTATGTATGTATGTATGTATGTATGTATGTATGTATGTATATATATATATATATATATATATATATATATATATGTATGTGTGTGTGTGTAAATGGCGGTGTGATATTAATCACACTAATATATGTCCCCCATTCTGTCATTATAATGGAATAAGATCATCTTTATTCATTTATTCTATATTTCGTCCTTTGGTTCAATATGTATTCTCTACAAATGCATAAATACATAGACGTATATACGTATATGCACACATGTATACACACGTATGTATTTATATATCTATATATATATATATATATATATTTAGTATGTATATATTCATATATATGTATGTATATATATATATATATAATATATATATATATATATATATATGTATATAATATATATATATATATATATATATATATATATATATATAATATATATATACTAATATATATATATATATATATATATATATATATATATATATATATATATATAATATTATACACATACATATATACATATATGTGTATATCGACATACCGGTGGATGGAGAACAACAATGTAAAAAGACTCCCTTCTGAAGAAGATCGTAAATCGATTTGGTCTAAGATGGGGAATGAAAGGATTATTTCAGCCATAATAGATCGAAGCTGAATGCTATCAGGAGCGAAAATTATATCAATTCCAACAATAAAACCTACACTATGGCCTCCAAGAAGTTTACCAAAGCTATTGGAATGCTGCATAATTGAAAGGCACCGAGAAGAAACTAAACAGTTAGATAATACTTGGTACAAGACCTGCACAACATCACTCATACTTATGTTTAAAAGAAGTATGGAAGACTACAGCGATATGTCACGTTCGTTTTCCATATCACAGAAATATCTTGTGACCAAGAAGTGCAATAGTAATTCAGGAGAAATATATAATCCAATGCTTTACCTCTAAATATTACTCTGTACTCTCTTTTACTCTCTTACTTGTTTCTGTCATTTGACTGCGGCCATATTGGAGCAACGCCTTTAGTCGAGCAAATCGACCCCAGGACTTATTCTTTGGACGCCTAGTACTTATTCTATCGTTCTCTTTTGCCGAACCACTAAGTTACACCAGCATCGGTTGTCAAGCGTTGTTGAGGGGGACAAACGCAGACACACAAGCACACACACATATATATATATATATGCAGCACGGATTTAGCGACGAAAATATTTTGACAAATTAAACTTAAATGTTGAAGTGAACCGAACGGCTTTTGTGTGTTTCTTAAATGGCTTATAAACACCTTCCACGCTACAATTGTTTTCGTTTCAGCACACGATCTCAGATCAAATTACTTGCTATGCGAGTACATCTACGTATATATATATATACATACATATATACGACGTGCTTCTTTCAGTTTCCGTCTACCAAATCCACTCACAAGGCTTTGGTCGGCCCGATGCTATAGTAGAAGACACTTGCCCAAGGTGCGACGCAGTGGGAGTGAACCCGGGACCATGTGGTTGTAAGCAAGCTACCCCTACGCATTATGTATAACCTTAACACAAGTTGCTCAAATTATTTCTTCCAAGAAACCCTGCAAACATCGGTCAATAAATATATCTTTTATTTTTTATATTCGACCAGTTTCTGTCGTTTGACTGCGGCCATGCTTGGGTACTGCCTCAAAAGATATTAGTCGAGCGAATCAACCTCAGTGCTTTTTTTAAAGCCTGGTATTCTTTCGGTTTCTTTTGCCGAAACGCTAAGTTACGGGTACGTAAACACGCCAGTACCACTTTTCAATTGGTAGTGGAGAACAACGCAGACACAAATAGACACATACATAGAGTTTTATATACGACGGGCTTCTTCCAGTTTCCGTCTCGAAATCCATCCTCAAGGCTACAGTCGGCTCGTGGTAATAGTAGAAGACACTTGCCCAAGATGCCACGCAGTGAGATTGAACCGGGAGCCATGTGGTTCAAAGGCAAACATCTTACCACACAGCCACGCATGCGCCTGACGGCGAAAAACCGTTTTTGCTTCTGACAAAGAATGTTATATCTCTCTGACTAAAGATACGACGTTTTCTTCATTATATACTCTTTTACTTGTTTCAGTCATTTGACTGCGTCCGTGCTGGAGCACCGCCTTTAGTCGAGAAAATCAACCCCGGGACTTATTCTTTGTAAGCCCAGTACATATTCTATCGGACTCTTTTGCCGAACCGCTAAGTAATGGGGCCGTAAACACACCAGCATCGGTTGTCAAGCAATGCTAGGGGGACAAACACAGACACAGACACACAACACACACACATACATATATATATACATATATACGACAGGCTTCTTTCAGTTTCCGTCAACCAAATCCACTCACAAGGCATTGGTCGGCCCGGGGCTGTAGCAGAAGACACTTGCCCAAGATGCCACTCAGTGGGACTGAACCCGGAACCATATGGTTGGCTAGCAAGCTACTTACCACACAGCCATTCCTGCGCCTATATATCATGATATATTTTATTTATCTCATTCAAACTAATGAACTAAATATGGTTGTATTGCTGAGAGTGATAAAAAAAAACCAACAACAACAACAACAACAAAAGAGCATCTACGCAGCCTCTGTATTTGCTAAACCTATATAATTCCAAGCCGTTTCTATTGAAAGGCTTGCAAACACATGATTGACCATCCTCTCCGGTGTAAATCCATTGTAAGTGAAAGCGCAACGACTGTCTGTGTCTCTGATGTTATAAATCTTTCGAAGGTAATATTTCAAGAAGTCTATCTGTCTCTGCTTTTATATTTATTTCGTAGCACTAAATTTATTGCGATTTTCTTTTCTGTCTTTCATTTCTGTAATTCTTTCTTTTCTTTTTTCTTTTTTTTTTTTTTCCCTTTAAATCTGGTTATATACATATTAGTCCTTTATAACAGCAAGTAGCACCAATGTCATCGGTAATTTCTTTGAAGATATTCTAAAGAAATATACTGTAAATGTTTGTAATGCTGAGAAACAGCTGGATATAATAACAATATTTTAGCTGATATATAGAAGAAATTTAGCCACAAGACATGCTCGTATATTCTTGGTGAATGTGAAAAGAAAGAAACAAACCATTTTCCAAACAAAAAAATATGAATATCGATGGTCTCTGTATTTTTTCTGTTCCTCACAGCGATTACTACAAATACCAAGGAATTGACAAAAATATATCATAGAAAAATGCTACGAACAAAGCTACGGAGATCAAAGTGTATTAGTCCAAATATTGTGTTTAATATGATAATCAGTGCTTTTGTCTTACAAGACAAATATCCAACTGTCAGTAAATATTTTGTTCACCAATTTCTC